>NW_026533209.1:1057500-1187012 GCF_028296485.1 Oppia nitens
CTTTATAGATAATCTAATGATGTAATCATACATTAAGATTTAAGATATTTATATCTTTTTTTTTAATTAAAAAAATATAAGTTAATATCACAATTCAAAATATGCATAAATAAAATCTTTAAACCATTATTACATTAATCATTTAATATTAGTAGAAAAAAATAATGATAATTTATATAGTAAATTATATATTATTAGTTAAATCGTTAATTATTTAATCTCAAAGTTTTTTTTAAATAAAAAGCAAAATATAAAAAAAAAGTTTACGACATAAGACAAAAATAAAATTTAAAAAAAACAAAATAAAAACACATAAAATCGTGTATAAAGTGTGTGTGTGTGTGTGTGTGTGTGTGTGTGTGTGTGTGTGTGTGTTATTATTATGTAAAATAAATGTAATAAACTTTTTTAAAAGTCCCAGTGCTCTCACTAATCAGTACCACACCATACACTACATAAGCAAATGGTGTTTAATAATAATAATAAAATATATAAAACTATTTTCTTAGGGATTATCAACAACAAAAAATAATAATAATAAATATACAGTATTTTTCTACGAAAAAAAGTTTCTCTGGCATTAATTTTTTTTTTGAAATTTTGTGTTTCATATCACAAATACACACAAACATACACACACACACAATATTAAAGGTTTTTTAACACTAACTATAATGTTGTTTTTATTTTATTTTTTTAAAGGCACGTCCTATTTTAGGGTCATCTCACTCTGGCTCAGGTAATCATCTATAAAGTGATTTTCTCTCAGTAAAAACCGCACTAACATATATATACACTCAATTCAATTGTTATGTTAATGTAATATTAGAGCACCAAATATCATATACAGTATATATATGCTATATATACAGTATAATGTTATATTAAAAAACACAGTATATGTACACTCTATATGTATTTGTTTTTTTCAAATAATATATATATAGATATATATAACTAACACACTATTAGTTTTTAAAAAATGTCTCAACAAATAGGCAAACAAACAAACAAACATTTTATGATTATTAGTATTTTTTCATTGACCTAACATTGGTTTAGTTTGCTTTTCTACACCCCAGAGCTTAGTGACACCAGGAATTAAAATACAACTGTTGTTGTTGATGATGATGTCTATGTGGCAAACCTACTGTCCCAACCCAACAGCTTAATAAACAATTTTTTTTWAATTTTGCAGTTATGGCACAATTGTCTCATCTCTCTCTCTCTCTCTCTCTCTCTCTCTCTCTCTCTCTCTCTCTCTCTCTCTCTCTCTCTCTCTCTCTCTCTCTCTCTATTAATAACATTATTAATAATGATAATAATGTTATATTGTTCATGTATTACCCAACAACAAAAATAACATAAGAGGCCAATTGATTGACACATTGGACAAGTTATAGGTATGCAAATGAGTGACTGGATATATATATATAAATATATATATGAGAAAGAGAGAGAGAGAGAGAGAGAGAGAGAGAGAGATAGAGAGAGACCTCATTGAGCGCTTGGGATAACTGACAGCTCCCATAAGCTCTTTTTAATATGCATTAACTTTTTATATATATATTTTATAGATAACAAAGTGTATTATTATATTTTATTTATAGTTGTTTTTTGTTTGTGAGTTGAATTCATTTGCCATAAAAATTTTCAAACTTATAAATACTATGTTATGCAATGCTATATAAGCACTGGTATCATGAATATCTCTCTCTCTCTCTCTTTCTTTTTTAACTTACTCACTCCCTCTCAGATCATAAACATTTTTAATTCAAAGTGTATTGACTTTTCAATACCAGTATCTATATATATGACCCAACAGTTATTGACTGTATTTTGATAATTACATTCTCTCTCTTTCTCTCTCTAAATACTTGTATTACGAGAGAGAGAGAGAGAGAGAGAGAGAGAGAGAGAGAGAGAGAGAGAGAGAGAGAGAGAGAGAGATCCATACTTTAAATATTTTTGACAAACAATCCCTCCCGGCCCTCAACAACAGCAGCAACAACAACACCAGCAAAAAAAGCAATGACTGTTTTATATCCCAATATTATTTTTAATGCCTTATATATATAAAACAAAAATCTATCTTAATATTCGGTCACTAGTTTAGAGCACCGAAAAAAATGTTTTTTTAATATAATCTTTTTTATTATAATTTATTTGTTAATAAGTAATTCAATTCCTGTCTCATCTCTGTTCACATAAAAAATTTTAAGTTTTAAGTAGATATAAGTCTCTAGTGATTTAAAAATAGTCACAAAAATAATTTATATTTAAAATACATATTATGTAACACTTATGCTTGCAATATGAAATCAAAACTAAACATAGCTAAAAATTATTTATGCGTTTTTTGGTCATAAAATTAAATATTTAAAATATAAAAAATATATATATGTTTAATTTTACAAGTATTTTTTGAAGTTTATAGCATTGCTATATATAAATACTGTATATAAATCAATAACAACAGTAAATTATACTGTTAGCAATAGATATATTTAGCAATAATGTTAAAAACTTTAAAAATTACAGCCCATACTATGTATATAATAAACAAATATTATTATTATTATATAAACAAAACTTTTTTTTTAAATAAGCAGTTATTTTTTTAGAGTACAATATTAATGACATTTGTATAAATTGAATAAAAATAAGTTTATTATTATTATTATTATTTTGTTGTCTTCAATGTGTCTATTCATTCAATTGAGACATACAATAATTGAGATACGCTTTTGATATTTAATTAATTAATGACTTTATTTCAAGTTTTTATATACTGTACATATAATGGTAATCAATTTTATGTCTATCATTATAATTATAGCATAACAACTATAAATTTTAAAAAATTGGCGAAAATTATCTACAATTGTTTATAATTGACAGTCACACATATTATTATTTATTTTTTTATTTTTTTTTAAAAAAGTAGTTACATTAATAATAAATATAGTATAATAATAACAAACAATTAATTTTTTGTTTGTTTGTTTATACTATATATTCTTTAATACTTTAATACACATTTGATGGCAATTATGTTTTGTTTTTTTTTTTGAATTTCAAAAGTCAATGACTATCAATGAAATAAATTTTAATAATAAAAAATAAAATCAATTTTCAAAACTACCCATAATTATAACATTGATTATAAAACTAGATACTAATAAATTTTAAATAATATTTTTTTTCCTTATTTTTAACTATCAAAAAAGTTTTTATATTAAAATCTATTGCTATTCAAAAATAGATATTTTTGAATGTATGTAATTACATTCACTTATATTTTATTTTATTGCACACTATTACTCACCATAAAATATATATATTATTTTATAATATTATATTTACTTCAAACATAAATATTGTAATTAAAATATACATGATTTATATGTTATAAATATTTATTACTACTGTAAGTGTGTATACAATACTATGATTATTATAACATTATTAGATAATATAACTTTCCCATATATATATACATACCAATCCTAGTAATTAGGACTTTAGATATTATACAGTGTTTAGATAACAATTTATTTAGGTATGGCCCTATGCAAACACAATGTACACGACCCCATATTTTATATACTGTATATACCGGTATTCAATTGATATATATATATATAATTTACATATATATACTACTCCCAAAAATTTAACTATACTTACAAAAAAAATATATTTATTATATTACTTATATATTAGAAATAAAAAATTAATAATAAATARAGAAATATTTTTATACAATTGATGAATTGAATTGAATATATTTTTAAATATTAATTTATATAAATTATATAATATTATATATTWTTAAATGTATCAWAAAATACAATTCATTTTATTYCAACTTCTATTAAAAACTATTTTATATATAAATAAACTAAATTATATCAAAAAAGTAAATACATATTTTTTATTGTATATATATATAATATATCTTAAAAGTAGTGCATTTAATTTGATGTTCACTCAAAAAAAAACTTTATAATAATAATAAAATTCGTTCAATAGATAACTAAAATGAAATCTTATATTTTATATATCCAAATAAAACAACATTCAATTGATAAGTTACACCAACAACTATAAACAGGATACCGATTATTATTATTATKGGTAAAAAAGGGGTTAACTTTGATGGGCTTAAAAATATAGGGGTTAAATTGTAAGTGTGTTTATAATAGTTGTAATAATAATAATAATCATAAGTGCGATGAAACCCCTTTTTTTGCAGGCAATCAAGTTTTATAGCATCAGTTCATTGGATTTAATGATAGTAATTATTAAACGATAGTAATATTTTTTTCGTAAATCAAATAAAAAAAACTATACATTTACTTTGTGCCTCTAATAGTTTATTGCTATAATATAAAAATTGGGGAAAAATACTTGTTATTTATTTATTGTATATTATTTTAKCATAAATAMAAATATTTATTTATTTATTAAAAATACTGTACAATGATTTTTATTTTAAAAAACAAAATGTATTTTTCCATATGTTTAACATAAAAATTAATTATATTACAGTATTTTACTTTGAAAGTAKAGTGACTTAAATTTATTCGTGATTTTCATATTAATTTAAATATATTGTGTGTATTTCTATGAATATAAAACTGTTTTTTTCAAAACTATTTTGTAAATACTAATATTTTCACAAATTACAACAAATTTTAATTTATGTTTATTAAAATGTTGTTTTTAATGTAAAAAAACTAAAACCCAAATTATAAACTCATATTATATGATATATATATATGAGATGTACATTGATAATAAACATATAAAATTTTGTATCATATAAATAGCATTTAAATTACATTTTAACATTTATATCACACACACACACACACACACACACACACACACACACACACACACACACACACACACACACATGTTAAAATTAAAATGCATAAACTAATTGCTAATTACAGAGTAATTCAATAATAATTATTTTATTTTTTGCGAAAATTGGGATATTTTTTGGTCGATTTTTGTGTGTGTGTTAGCATTTTAATTATTACACTCACAAATATTAAAAAAGTATTATTAGTTTTTTTTATTGCATTTACAACCATATATATATATATATATATATATATATATATATATATATATATATATATATACTGTATAATAATTAACATTATTTATATATATATATTACTATATATTAATTTGATAAACTAATACTAACTATATGTTTAGCCTAAAGGTAGTGATGATGATTATGAGGAATAGTAGTAGTATTTAAAGATAGCAACAAAAAAATTAATTATATAATTTTCTATGTTATTCTAATTTTATAACATAAAATTTATTGCTAAAACAAATTATATATATATATATATATATAAATTTTTAACCAAATCTTTACTAGATCCAAATTTATTTTTATTTTTTAAAAAAAATATATGACACACGTTAAGTGGTGGGTATTTAAATAAATAATGGGTTTAACATTTTTGTGTGTTGTTGCTTTTACACTAATTTTTTTTTAAAGAAAAAACTACCGGTTCTCTCGTTTATGTTGAAATGTTTGGGATGGATGACATCAACTATAGAAAAAGGGGGGAATTCCTACATTTTTTTTTGGTTGCATTTTCATAAATCAATTCAATTATTAAAAAAATAAAAAATAAACTGTTAGCCCACATATATCGACACTTTTGAGGGATGGCCACAAAAATAGTWACAATAATAATAATAATAAYAAAATAATTATTGATAACTTATCGCTAGAGTGTATTTAATCACTAATTTATTTAAATACACATACTATATATATATACTGTATATAACTTATATAAMWTATATAAAATATTTGATTGATTGATATCGTATATATAAACACATATAGAAAATAATTCATTAAAAATTCAATGAAAACATTATCTAATAATTTCATTTAAAAAACACGTTTTTCTCTCTATTTTATATATAAAATATGAGCTAAAAATACTACAAACGCTCTATATATATCTATACTTATATATATATATATATAACTTATTATTTTTATTATTAATATATTAAAGAAACAAATTATTTTATTTATAATAATAATAAATATTTTTTTTGCTAATAATTTTGACTTTTTATTTCTTGAATTAACTATTAACACAATTTTTTATAAAAAAAATATAATTTGCAAAATAAATAGGATGCTTATCACACACACACACAACAAAAATAAAATAATAATAAATTGGTACAAATAATATATATATATATATATATATAATGATGACCTGGACAGTATCAAATTAATATGTAAATTATTGTATCAATTTATTTCTAGTATAATAATAATAAKTTCTAATTTATTATTATTATTCTAAACATAAACAAATCATTAAAAAAACTACAAATAATCTTATAGTAGATATCTGTAGAGATWATCAATACTAAATAAATTACTGATAAAATATGTTTTTTAGTCAACAATAAAAATATTGCATATATAAATTTATATATAACAAAAAAATATTAAATAAATGTATAAATATAAATTATATATTTAGATAAGTAATATCAAATGTAATAGTAAAATGTGTATGGGTATATATTATACTATACATACTATATAATATTATTATTATATATTAAAATAATTGTTGATTAATTCAATACAAGTGGTATAAGTGTAATAATAATAATAATAATACTGTGTTTACCCCCACAAAAGTCAAGTAACTGTTAAATAACTTATTAGATATTAGCGGCAATTAAAACAATATATTGTACTGTAGTCTGTATATCTTAATAGTAAACAATAGATACGGTACTTAAATATATAAATAGAAATATAATAGAAATAATTATAATTATTGTTTGACAAACAATTTAAAAAAAAAACTTGATTATAAAATATACAACAAAAAAAAACACCGATAAGTGTGACCAACTATTTACTATAAGCTTATTATATACTTATACACCACGGGTTCAAACTTTGAGTTATGGGTGCCATACACTACATAATAATTGTCAGTATAAAGTTTGGACTATCAGTATCAATAACTAACAGTGTGCTCATGGATATCAATAATGTATTTTATATAATAATAATAATAAATATTATAAATAAAATAATATATATATATATACTGTATATATATATATGAATAAATACCGTTAGTAACGGTTTAGCATTTATTTTGATAAAATTTCCGCACAAACAAAAAGTATAATAAACCACACATATGTTACAATTATTATATTATTATTATAATAACTATTTATATTATCAATTATATTGATCAATGTACAATAATTACAGTAATATTTTTATTTTAATACAATACAAGCGCCAAATGTTTATTAAAATAATAATATCTGTTAAGTATTTTTTATTTAAAAAAAATCATAATTATATTAAAAACTATAATAAACTAATTATGGCAAACTAGCAAGTTTATATTAATTTTTCTAAAAATATAATTAATTTATCTCAATGTATACATTAATTAACTAATAATGTTAAGTTATAAATTATTATAATAATTATCATTGTCATTTTATTATCATATACTTTACATAATAACTACCAAAAAAAATAATACTTTTATTACATAATTAACTTGTTATATATTAATAATAACTATAATAACATTATATAATAAAAAATATCATATTTATAATTATTAAAATACAAGCTACAGTTAATTAAATTTAATTATATAATTAATTTTAAAAAATTAATGATAATCAAAAAAAATGATAACTTACCTTGATCGTAAAACTTTAACAACTTATTACTGTTATTATTTAACAAACAAACAAAATAAGCAAATTAAATTAACTTGATACTTTTTTTAATCACGTGTACACTTTACAGTACATTTAGTTTACAAATAATATTACATTATTATTATTATTAGTGTCATTAACTGTTGAATGTATATATGATAATAAAATAAACAATAATATTAATACATAATAATAATAATAAATATTAAAATCAATTACATGTATATTAAATAACAGTACAGTTATAGCATTGAGTCAAATACAGATACAGTGACCATAAATATTATTTGCCACACTTGAAAGTTATTTTAAGGTTATATATTATATAYTTATATATAAAGTTTAAACAATATYTTTAAGTCAAATATTATATGAGCTAGTGACTTAATTAATAAATAATACAGTGAATTAATAAAAATTTAAATTTATTATCTTGATTATTTCTTTAATTTTTTTTTAAATTTCCGCTTTAATTTTGTTACAAATTAAGTTTATTAATTTATTGAATAAAACTTTTTGGTCGATCACTCTATAATAGAAAACTGTGAGTACAGTGAATGAGTAACAGTTCAAACGTATTGTCAATTGTTATTATAGTATTCAAATGTTGCGCTAATTTATTGGCAATGGGTGTGTGTTTGTATGTATTGAATACATCACTGCATTGAATACTGTGTGTTAAATAAATAGAAAAATGTATTCAATATAATTTACTGTACAATCATTGTATTCAAAGCTATCACAGACAGTGAGTCTGCGCCACAGCCGACACACACACACACACATACATCAGCTAACCATCCAATCAAATGTCGCTAAACATGTGTTTGTTTGACTCGTTTGAATGCATTGATTGAGCGCTCAATTGGATGATTGCATTCAATTTGAATTAATAATACAAACAAATAAAACATATTATTATTATTATTGATATTATTGTTTACCATTTGATTGTCATCCACGACATCCACGACAATGAGTTTCTTTGATCGGTTGCGCTCTGGAGTCCAACACATTGAAACCGAAGTTAAACAGTTGCGCGAAATGGTGGACAACAGATACCAGCGATCGGAGGATCAGCTGACGTCCGACCTAATGAAGGCCAAGCGGTTTGACCAGAATGTCCGCAACACTTATGTAAGTACAGTCCATCCACTTATTTGTGGACCAATCTCTTGGTTCAATAGTTGTTAATAAATTTTCTTTGACAACACATTTCATCAACTGTAGGCCGAAATAACATACCTGTATAACACAATAAAAGCTTCGGGTCCGCCACTCGCCGAATCGGCCAAACGTATAAATACATTAAAACAGATGGTGTTTGATATCGAAGACAACTCTGGTATCAAAGATTACGGCTATAAACCGTTTAGCGAGCGCTACTCGCAAGACGATGACAACGACAATGACTTGAAATTAGGATCGGCTATCAATTCGATACTAACGCCGCCTAATACCTTGAATAACAACAATCGTGAGGCCGACAGCTTTTTGACCGTCGAGTTTACCCCAGGTTTGACCACTAAGCGACCTAAAGGAATATCCAGAGTCAATCATAATAACAATTATTGTCATGAAAATAATAATAATGAGCAACATCTAAGACATTCATTTGTTTCGGGACCGACTATTGCCAGTAGTCAACCGCGATTACCCGATTCGGTATTGAATTATATTTGTGACAACAAAGTGACACCCGAACAGCCCATTCAAGCCGTCGACGTGGAAAAGTCGGTCAAATTGTTGAGATCCATTGCCGGCAACAGTACACCGCAGATGCCGAAGACTAGAGTTAATATCAATTTCCACAATCAAATACTTAACAATTTATAAATACTGTTTAAAAAACAATTATACAAATGTGTGTAATAACAGCTTATAAGTATTCGTTTATTAAAAAAAAAACAATTATATTTTAGTATTTTGTTTTGACTTCTGTGCCAACTCTAAGGCCAACACTTTGGCCACAAATGTTTTGATATCGTCGGCCACCAGTTTTGGCTCTTCAAAAGCGGCAAAATGTCCGCCTCTGGGCATTGATGTGTATTGTATCAGATTTTCGTAGTGATATTTGGTCAGTGACTGTGGAGATCGTAGCAACTCATTGGGAAAGTCGGCCACAGCTGACGGCACACTGGCTTTGATGCAAAATCTGTAAAACCAAATAAAATGATAATTATTTTTCTGATTTAAAAAAATAAATTTTAATAATTTKGTAACTGACCTATCGAGACTAAAGTCGGTAAATAATAGCGGAATATTTTCCTTATAGTATCGCATACTTGAGGCCACATTATTGGACGTCCAGTATATCATAATATTGGTCAACAACTCGTCTAATGTAAACTTTTTGGTCAGCTCGCCGTCCGGTTTGTCCAAAAAGGCTGGATTAGTCCAAACGGAAAACTTTTCCAATATATAAGCGGCTAAACCGACTGGACTGTTCACAAGTGCTGCACCTATTGTGTCGGGACGAGTGGACTGAAGGTGCATATATCCCGATTCTCGGACCATAAATTTAAATTTTTCCCAAAACGGAAACACCATCTTATAGTCGGATTCGGGGTTATCGAAGACCAGTTGCGGTAAATACGCGCCAATTATTGTCTTTATTAGCGGCAGTCCTCTGCTGGGCATTGATCCCCACGTTGTATGTAATCCGCGAACACTTTAAAAGTGTTTTGTGAGAAATGAAAATTATATGTAATATATGGTAGATATACTATACTAAAAGTGCTTACTTTTCTGGATATAATATGGCCATAGACTGGGCAATGGCTGACCCCCAGTCACCTCCGTGAACAAAAAATGTCTTGTGATTGAGTCTTTCCATTAGTTTTACATATATACGGGCCGTTTGCGGTACATTGAAGCCTAAAAAGATTATAGAAAATTACTTTTTTTTATAAATTATTTAAATACTACTGTATATAATAATTATTACTTTAGTAGTGAATAATATACGCCAATATCAATAATTGATTATATTTTATTTGTTTGTAATAATAAGTTTGTTGTATAAATAAGTTTATATATTCAATAAGTATAGGAATATTCCATAAAATCCTTAATAATTGCTATAAAAATACAAAACTACGAACCCGTTTGATGCGGTGCTTCAGACCAACCATAACCAGGAATTGATGGACAGATCACTTCAAATGCCACACCATTTGTCGGTTCAGTCAATAATGGTATGGCCTTATAGTACTCCAATACAGATCCCGGCCATCCGTGACTTATCTAATTATTAAATTACAATAATTAACAAAATAAAATATAATTTATAAAAAATATTTTTTAATGACAAACCAGAATAGGAACGACAGTTTTTGCCGGTTTTGATGGCTTTACGTGAATAAAGTGTATATCAATTCCATTGATTTGTGTCTTAAAGTGATTGAATTTGTTTAACTCTTTTTCCTGTTGACGCCAATCATACTTTGTTTTCCAGTAGTCGACCACTTGTTTCAGATAATTGCCATTAAATCCATAGTTGAATTGAGTTCCGGGTATTGGCTCTACATAACGGGCCAAATCTAGACGATGCTTGAGATCTGTTAATACCTCATCCGATACATTGATTGTAAACTTATTGATAGTCAACGGATCCTTAGGTATGGGTTCGCCGGCTATTCAATAAAATAATTTATTTCGATATCAATATAATAAAAAAATAATATTATTATATCAATACAAACCTTTCAGTTGCTTTTTACCGAACCATTGCTCCGGTATTTTAGGTACTTCTGGTTCTGGTGTTAGCAATAACTGATAAACTACTGCACCGACAGCAACAAGTATTGTCAGCGTTAATAACTTTCCCAAAATACCCATATTTTTTAATTAAGTAAATTTTAATATATTTTTTATATATATATATATATATATATACTAAGCAAACAAATTAAATTAATTATTTGAAAATATGATAATAATTTAGATTTAATTTTTTTTTTTTAATTAACTAATACTACTAAAAGTATATATTGAATATCCAACAAAAACACAACCTGTAGTTTCTGTCTGGATATTTGATTTGTAATATATTTGTGTTATGATAATGCACTAAAAAATTAATTTTTTGATGAGTACTTTTGGGACAGTTAGCTGTTAGCTAAATGTCTAGTAGTTAGTTGGCTAAATGGCCTTGAAGAGAGAGAGAGAGAGAGAGAGAGAGAGAGAGTATGTATGTGTTTGTCTACAGTATTGATAAACGGTAGGAAACAGGTTTCCCATTGGATAACTGTGCGCTGATGATATCAGGATACCAGTGCTGGTATGTAAGTGTCAATGTGGAAAAAAATGCCCCCAAAACTATTTAATAATTTGTTAATAGATGTAATGTTCAATTAGATACCAAAAAATAAAATAAATAAAATAATTATATATTTTAATAATGATAATACTGTATGTATATATATACATGAATGCATGCTTAACTAACTTTAGCAATTTGTTTGTTTGCTGTCTACACAGTATTATGGTATCGGTATTAATAATATAAGGAAAGTGCAATTTTTGAGGTAGGTGCGCTAGACGTATAGTTCAAGTTTATGGAAATTCAATATTATACAGAAAAATTAATATCATTTAATGTATAATTAACTTTAAAATTTATATATATATATATATATAACTTATGTATAAATTAATATTAAATAGTGGAAAATAATAGTATTACATAAATAGAATTATTATCAAACTATTAAAATAATTTTTATTTTTGTTGAATATTAAAACTTGATTTTATTTGACAAGTACAAGTAATTGATATTAATTTTATCAATGATATTGAAATCAGTGTTAATCTCAATATTAATAGATAATAATAGACTTATTTTCAAAAAAAACTTGAAAAGTTTTGTTTTCTGAAATCTATACGAGCCTTTTGTGTGTGTGTGTGTGTCTGTCTGTAGCATTTCATTTTGCGAATTTTGAAATTCTGACTTCAGATTCGGTTAGAGGACTACTAATAATGTATTGAAAAGTTTAATTAAAATTTTGATATCTCTACGGGAACATAGACAAAATGGCGGCCAAAGTAAAAAAAATTTAAGAAAATTTTTTTTAAGTATAGATTTGAATAAAGCATCAAAAACAAGAATAAAAAATATACATTAAAATTTTGATCTCTTTGGGAACATAAAGAAAATGGCGGCCAAAGTAAAAAAAATTAGGTAAAAATTTTAACGTTTAGAATTGTAAAAAGTATCAAAAATATGATATAATATATCAGTATAATTTTTTTTAAATGGCGGCAAAAGTATAAAAAATTTTAAGAATTTTTTAAAGTATAGATTTGAATAAAGCATCAAAAACAAGGATAAAAAATATGCATTAAATTTTGATATCTACGGGAACAAAAAGAAAAAATATAAGCGGCAAATGTATAATTATAGATGATTATTTTGTTATACTAAATCATTTGATACCCCACATGACTATAGTTGTTTATTTTGTCATACTGAATCATTTGATACCATACAYGACAATATTTATATTATGTATATTTGACCAGTTTTTAAATTTTTATGTTATTATATAGCCGCTATAATTATAAAACTAATAGTTTTCAATGTTATTCAAGTTTTTTTTCTGAAAATGCTTTCTAGCATTCTTAACTGGTTTATTTTTAATATGTAAATAAATCTACTAAAATCAAAGTCAATGTTGAATTTTATCAATTGAAAATTATAGTTGATAAAAATTTTAATAGTTGAAATAAATAATGATAAATTTGTTTATAATAAAATTTAAAAAACATAATTTGTTAATAATAAGTGTAATATTTAACAATTGTGTAACAATTAAAAAGACAATAATAGTAACCTTAGATAACATTAGATTTTTATTTTGTAGTGTCCACTACATTACCTTAAGCTAATTTAGTTATAAAGTATTTTTGTATTTAAATTCCCAATAATTTTGTATACATTTATTTTATATCCTATTTTTATGCTAAATTCTTAGTATTGCTTTTCAATCGGTTATACAGTTCCTTATACTTACCGGTTGCTGACCTCAGACCTCTGGCACCAAACTAACTGTTCAACGGTTCCCACATTCAAACTATCCAATGATAGCTAACCATTCCCTATAACTACCCGTCCTCTCTCAAACACTATAAATACTGTACTACAGTATACACATACTTTAGTACAGTGCCAGCCGTCATACACAACAGTCATACCTGACTCTCACATATCATACTGTACTCACATCATACATGTGCTCCACTGATAGCACCATTTTAACCATACAATCCATTGTATCCTCAATTGTCTTAAACTAATCAATAAATTGTTATAATTATCTTATACCTGTGTTAATCATACGATTCATTACCATCGCTATTATCATCATAGAAACGATCACTTCAAGAGTCCAACCGGTTGTTCACATCATTAAAGACATACATACAACCCGGTTGTCCATCAACTCTAACCTACCGTTCCGTATCGCGTGATATCAAGAGATAGTACAGACATCCAGATTGGGATCAGCTCTAGCTTTACGCTTGGCCACCACTACTGCAAGTGATCTACCCTTTTATCATCCGATAGGTCTCATACCGACCCTTCAGGTGATAATCTATAAGGAATTGGTTGATAATCGGTTGTAGGCCTCATACCGACCCACGCATAACAACCGGTGCTCTCCTATTCCTCTAAGTTGTGTCCAAACATACAAACTCAGGCACAACAATTGGCGCAGTCGGTAGGATCATTAAAAGATCCATATCTTCGCGTATTGGATGACGACTATCAATACAGGGTTCACTAGATACGGAACTCCATATCTTCGACGAGATATCTCAACTAATAGCGATTCAGACAACACAGTAACCAACAACACATCAGACATGTCCATCAATGGTGAAGACAACGATACACTAAATCTGGTTAATGCCATCGCAGACAACACAACCGGTATCTCATCTAATTGTGTACCAATCGGTACAACCGGTAACTCAGCCACCAACGGATCCTCTACCACTGGCTCAGCACCGATGCTCTCAGTGAAGATACCAAAGTTTAATGGTACTAAAGACTCATCTCTACGTATCGAAGCATTCCTCTTAATCTTCGACAGAGTCTTCGCTCATCTCACAGATGATAACAAACTCATCAAAATCGTTGAGTTCCTCGAATCAGACGCAGCCAACTATTACGGCTCAGACCTACTCATCGACACATCCATCAACTGGATCAAAGCTAAGCAACTGCTTACCAACAGATATACCCGACTGGACATTCCTCCAGAAGTGGCCGCCAACCGCCGGCGCCAACAACGATCGGAGTCAATCCGCGCATACTTCGATGATAAAATGGAGATTTTAAGACGCCTCCAAAACTACACCGACAATCAAAGAGCAAACCTACTCACGGAAGGCCTACTCCCTGAATACCGTGAATACTTCTATGGCCGACGCTTCAAGACTCCCAGTCAATGGCTCGAGATGGCTCAGGACATCGAGACCGACAAGCAACGAACCGGTAACCGCATCAACCGACCTCACGGATCATCACATTACACAGATGACAAACGAAATGACAACCGGTTACCTAAACGCGACAACAAAGACAAACTACGTCCGCCCTATTCCTGCCGCATCTGCAGAGATCTTGGCATCACTTCATGGCATTACCATAAAGATTGCCCAAATAAATCTTGTCCTCCAGCAGCCATCAATCCAAACACAGGATCCACAGACGGTCCACCTACTCGTATAACAGCCGCATCATCACATATAATACGTAGTAAAGTCATGGCTACCGAAGCCACACCACTGGATATGATATTGATCCCGGGCCGCATCAATCGGTTCGAGTTATCAGCATTCGCCGATCCCGGATCAACTGTAGACATCATACCATTAGATGTCGTCAAACACCTCCGACTCCATATCGACCGCCGCCGCTCTACCGACGTATCACTGGCGCGTGGATCAGCTCGTACTCTCGGAGAAGTCACATTTGACTTAACCATCAATCGGATGACCCGCACCATCAAAGCACAGGTCATCAACGGATTTCATTACACATTACTGCTATCTCTCCAATCTCTTGGCCAATACGGTGTCATCATTGACACACAGACACAAACCGTATCATTCAAATGGCAACAACAGAGAAACTCATCCACTTCAGGGACATCAACCGGTTACTGCAATCTCATCAGTCGTATACCTTCTCCAAACCGGTTGCCTAACAAATCCAATGGCCATATATACAAACAAAAGCACCGCATCGTAAAGATAGACCAACAGTCCACCGCACAGCGCACCCGTCAATCGCATCCATTTGCAGCCAAAGCTGCACGTCAAGCGAAGGATCACCAAATCCATGTTTCTCGGGACAGCCGTAACGCTTTACCGATCACTTCGACGATGAATACAGACGGAAAACCTCGCTTGTGTAAAGACTACCGTCCAATCAATACGACTTCTAATGCCGCAAAACCATCGCATCCATACAAACATCGGCATTACTTAAGGGACATCACACCTACTATTACCGTTACACCACTACGCGCTGTACATCCGGTTATTCGCCCTCAACAGTCCCGACTCTCACGCATCGATACATACAACAAACATATTTCCGGTAATATCCATCGCATCCCATCCAACTCTCCCAATCTACGATTCCGTAACACACGACTCCAATTACCGGACTCTCAACGCGGACATCCATCACAACCGGCTAAACGTCTCACTCCTGGTCCACATCGTCTCACTCAACCGTTTAACTCTTTGACCAGTCTTAAACCGCCGGGGAGTGTAGTGTCCACTACATTACCTTAAGCTAATTTAGTTATAAAGTATTTTTGTATTTAAATTCCCAATAATTTTGTATACATTTATTTTATATCCTATTTTTATGCTAAATTCTTAGTATTGCTTTTCAATCGGTTATACAGTTCCTTATACTTACCGGTTGCTGACCTCAGACCTCTGGCACCAAACTAACTGTTCAACGGTTCCCACATTCAAACTATCCAATGATAGCTAACCATTCCCTATAACTACCCGTCCTCTCTCAAACACTATAAATACTGTACTACAGTATACACATACTTTAGTACAGTGCCAGCCGTCATACACAACAGTCATACCTGACTCTCACATATCATACTGTACTCACATCATACATGTGCTCCACTGATAGCACCATTTTAACCATACAATCCATTGTATCCTCAATTGTCTTAAACTAATCAATAAATTGTTATAATTATCTTATACCTGTGTTAATCATACGATTCATTACCATCGCTATTATCATCATAGAAACGATCACTTCAAGAGTCCAACCGGTTGTTCACATCATTAAAGACATACATACAACCCGGTTGTCCATCAACTCTAACCTACCGTTCCGTATCGCGTGATATCAAGAGATAGTACAGACATCCAGATTGGGATCAGCTCTAGCTTTACGCTTGGCCACCACTACTGCAAGTGATCTACCCTTTTATCATCCGATAGGTCTCATACCGACCCTTCAGGTGATAATCTATAAGGAATTGGTTGATAATCGGTTGTAGGCCTCATACCGACCCACGCATAACAACCGGTGCTCTCCTATTCCTCTAAGTTGTGTCCAAACATACAAACTCAGGCACAACAATTTATAATAAATTAGACACAAAAATAATCATAAACTTTTATTTACAACAATCTAAACAATTTAATTAATGATATCAAATAATTAATAATTTGAAATATGTATTAAATAAAAAATTATTTTCATTTAATAATTAGATTATTCACTAATTCAATGTACAGTTCAGTTAAATTTATTTAAACATATTTTTTTWATCTCTTTATTATTACTTTTTTGTTGTAAAGTTTTTGATGAAACTAATAGTTAATGATTATAAATTTTATACAATATTATTACGATTACATAAATACAAAATAAAATAAATAAATATTTGTTTTATATTTAATAAGTTTGCAATCAATTATATCCAAATATTAAATAAATAAATAATAGAAATAATTTATTTCTATTAAAAAAAAAGTTTGAATAAAATATTCAATAACTAATGAATTCAAACAAACAAACAACAAAAATATATATTATTTTTAAAAGTATAGATACAGTAATATAATTATCTTCTCATTAATTCTAAAAAATAATTATATAAAACAAAACAATTTTAAATTTTACGAATTTAAAAACGAAACAAAAATAATTTCCAAAAAAAAAATCAAATCAAATAATAATGAAATCAATAATTTTATTATATTTTCATTTTAGTATTAAATATTCATTTAATAATCAGATTTTTTTGGCATTAATTCATTGAACAGTCCAGCGATAGTCTCAATGAATTTGTATCGCTCTTCACTACGTATAAACTCAATGGTCAACGACTTTTGGCCTGACATTAGCCGACATTTTACTACCAGATTTGTGGCCAACAATTTCCAGTCACACCATTCGTTCATTCCTTTAAACTCGCAATTTGTTCAACGATTTCATATGAATCAAAAAATTATTGGCCAAATAGTCGATACATGAAAATTTGAAGATTCAATGAAAATGGTGATTGTTTTATTTGTTAATCAAATGACCAATAATTTCGATTACCGTAATGTCATAAAAATTGAATCAATTAAGAAAAATCATATAATTGGAAAAATTTATTATTATTTTTATTATTAAATAAATTAATAATTATTAAACAAATTAAAAGTTTATATAAGTGATTGATTGTACAACAAATAATATATATGTTTATCATAAACATTACATTACATTAAAAAATCTATGTATAATAATTTGTATAATAAATCTCTCTAATACACACTCACTCACCCACTCATTCATTAACTAATACAAAATTCTTAATAAATATTATTCCAAGTCTTCATCGATTTCCAGGTCATCCATATTCTGGAACAGACTTTCATCGACTTTGATATCCGTATCGATGTCCTGATCGGTATCATCGAGAAACTGTAGGTCACTCTCGAACAGAGATTTGTTTGTCTCAAACAACTGTTTTCCGGTCAGTTTTTTGGCCAATTCTTGTTTCGTTTTCAACTCTTTGTCCAAGAGTTGCATTTCTTCGTCAAACTGTTTCTTCCAAACCATAAACGTCTCGACCGTAACCTGTGTTCCGTCGAATTTCTTGTGTTCCGCTTCTTCTTCTTCTCGACGCTTTCGGGCCAACAGTTCTTTCAGTTCGTTATACTTTTCATCGGATTTACGATTAATCCAATCGATAGCCACCGATACCAGCGTATAGATCATAACCATACCGAGACTGTCGTTGGCCTCCCTCTCCAACAGTTCCAATAGTTCTTGTTCATCAAAATCAGTCAAATTGTCCGATTCGGTCACTTCGATGACCGGCAAAGAATCGGGATATGTGTCGGTTAGCTTAAACTGAACTTCTATTTCATCTACAGATCAATAAATTTATTATTTGATGGCAAACAACAACAACACTCAAGACATACATATAGTATCTGATTGATTGTCTTCGTCGTCATTCTTCTGCGGATCCGATTTGATGGCAATAGTGAATATCGGATGAGGTTTTCGTTTAACCACTTTTAAAGAAAAATAAATCAAAAATCAAATAATTAGTTTCATCAATCAACTAAACTATTCTTCAATATATCAATTAAGTCTTCAAATTACCTGTTAATTCGTTTGAATAGATGGCCTCCAGAGCCTCCAATTCGTTGGTCTGTTCCTCCAAGTAATCCATTTCTTAAATCAATCAAATAAATGATTCATAAAAAAAACACATATGATATGTCTTGTGGTCTAATGATATGATAATTGTTATTAACTATTAAAAGCAGTAATACATCGCCGCCGGCACTGAAAGTCTTCAGATGAGCTGATCTCAGATGTCTTTAACCACTACTACAACAACAACAGGTCTTTACGTAAACAACTTATTCAATGAATGACTTAATTGAATGAATGAATGAATGAATGATTGATTTTATTGTAAACACGTGTAAAACCAATAGACTGTAGTATAAAAAAAATACACTATTTGTACAAATATTATAGACAACTAACTATATGTTTTTGTATACAATGTGTCTACAAAAATAATTATTATAATATAAAAAGATAATACATTTGACACTTGTTATGGTAATAAATAACGTTTAGTAAATATATCTAATTTAATTTAATTGTGTATAAAGCTATGGATGGGGGGACCAAATAATAAAGTAGTTTAAATATACGTTATTGATGTTTATTTATTGCAGTATTACATTTGCATTTAAATACTTTTACAGTTAAGTAAAGACAACACGTGACCAGTCCATTAGCCAATCAGCGATTAGTATTGTTTAATTCATATGAATTTATAGCACTTTTGTTGTTATCTTTATGTTTGTGTTGTTAACCATTCATATGATTTGTATTGTTGTTATTGTTATCATTTGATTATCACTTTTTTTTGGTGATAATCACAAACACTTAAGACAGAGGATTATTAACTGTTTAGTCATTAAAAGATTAATAATTAATAGTAACTTTTGGTATCGCAGATAGCATTCATAAAGTGCAGACGTGAAGACATACTTGTTGTTTGTGTCTGTATTTTGGCGCACATTTCAGGGCCAATACTGTCGTTGTCGTTGTCATCGTAGTTGACGGACACGATTGTGGACAACAGTAGTTATGGCCAGAAGATCATCGACAACAAGTGCTAAGCGAAAGAGCAGATCATCGACAACAACGACATCAACAGCATCTAAAGAGATCACTGAAGATATCACTCCGAAAACGCATGCCGTCCGACGCCATCGTAATCGTCCGCCACTTGTCGATGGATCGGCTAAATCGCCGTTAAGAGCAACAACTAGTAACTGCATTAGTAGTAGTAGTAGTGCTGCAGGTGTTGCCAAAGAAACGCATGATTTGCCCAATTATTTTCCCGCCTGTAAACGATTGTCGCCATCGCCACGAATTCATCGATACACACGGCTTAAGACCTCTGGCGACAGCCAATTGGCCAAAAACAATGTGTCAACTGTTACCACAAACATCGCAACAGTCGATGAACAATTGATTACTTATGGTGAAGCCGATGATTGTGTAGATATTGATTATCAACATTTGTTAAAAGATAGACCAGATGTAACTAATCGTTTATCCACTGATGACAATCCATTTGAATTGTGGGCAGAATTTAAAGCCATTCAAGACGTTGAGGATGACGATGACGACGATTATGAAGAAAATAATGATGATTTAGACTTTGATAATCAAAACATTGAGCAAACGGTTCCGTCGACCAGTAATCAACATTTACTGATGAATAGGATTAATCCAATTAAACCTATCGTCAAGAGTTTTGTTAACAATGGCAGTGTTATTGCTGTTAACAGTGATAACAGAAATATGAATAATTGTAATCAACTAACGGTGAAGAATAAAGAAATACTTAATAATAGCGAAGAGTTTGACGACGAAATACTTAATGACGATGACATTGATATGATTAGTACCCAACAGATCAAACAAATAACAAATAGTTGTCCAAAAGTAATGGACACATGTCTTGAAAATAAGACACCAAACAATAGTGGAGTGGTTTCTACGGCTAAAGACAGTTCTCTACAACTAACACTGGATTCCGAAGACTTCAATGATGAAGAATTCAATGACAGCAACAATAAAGAGGAAGAATTAGACGACTCATTGGATGAGATGTTATCGCAAATGGAAATACCTGTTCGTATAGATGTATCCGCTGATGAGCCCCAAGCGGATCAAAATGTTGTCGATGTGAGCAATGAATGTGACGATGGTTTCGATGACGACGATGACTTTGATCTTATGGTTTCTCAAATGCCGAACAATCAGTTGATGAATGAGTCGGTAAGATATTCGAGAGCTGTGGGCACCGATTCGGGTCTCGGAGCGTCCCGTTTGAACGCTAGTAATTGGTCGCCGAGCAGCAGTTCGACCGGTATGATGACATTGTCGCAGATTATTGAAGCCATCAACTCGTGATTGAAAGAATGGATTACCAGATAATACCAATCCTATGAATCACTTGAAATGATTTGTCATTATTATTATTATTAATTAATTTTCTGAAAATGTTTTTTATATTGTCATTTACATAAACAAAAAAAACATAATAGATATTTATATATTGATATATTTTTACATTGCATTTGCCATAAATTAAAATAACATTTTTGAAATCGCAGATTTACCTGAAAATTATTAATAAGTTTGTTATATACAGTATATACAGTTAAATATATATATATTTTTAAAAAATTTATCATATTAATTATTATTATTATTATCTATAATAATTATAAATATAACTATTTGCTGTCTAACTGTATTATGTAATCATTAAAATAAATAAATAATTATTTCAATTAACTTTTTGTATGAAAAAATGTTTATTCAATTATGATGTCAATTGTTAAAACAAAAATTATTATTTTTATTGTATATAATTAAAAATGAGTCAATTATTTAAACGAAAAAAAACAAGAGTTCATTAATAAAATTAAAAATAATTATTTGATATATAATAAGTTAAAAATAAAATAATTATACAAAAAATATTCTCAATTAAATGGTATATTAAACATGATATGATTAGGTCGGGTAATGATCTGATAAAATGATTCCATTGTGGCCCGGGTTCCGTCAAATCGGAAAATGGTCATCGATGGACACGACCGTAGCAATTGGTGAACACTAGTGGTAGTCACGTACGAACATTCTTTGACCAGCAGTTCCCGTATCTGTTTGGCGCAGACACCGCCCGATGCAAAATAGCAGAGACCGTCATCAGAGATGGGCGTTCGGCTCAGATCTAGACTGACCAGCGAACGGCAACTGTCGGCAATTGATTTGACCGCCCGATCGGTAATACACAGACAGCCGGACAGCTGTAATACATGAAGTTGTGGACAATTATGTACAATACTGTCTACAACTATGTCGTTAACTTCTATACAATTGTTTAGTCTGAGCTCTTCTAGATTATAGCAAACAGTGAACAGTGGCTCCAATGCCTGCGCCGATATCATGTTATAGTTGGGTATACGGGCACCTAAATCCAGATACCGGAGCCGATTGCGACAGTGGCGTCGGATTAAATTGACAGTGAAATCACTTTTGAGACAATCATTTAGACTAAGTTCGTGTAATTCATTGTTGATAAGGTAACCCATATTTTCGTCGCTCAATAGATGCAAACGGCCTAACGATTGGATGAGTCGGGCCTTCAATGTTGCCGGCAATTCACTTATCATTTGCCAAAACTTTTGCCATTCATAGAGTCGCCGTTTGGCGTCACATTTGGCGCATATGTTGATCACCACAGAGAAAGTCATCTCCAGAAGCGATGACGGCTGTTGAGCTATCGGTTCCATTGATTTACACACAAGATATCTATTTAAAGTAATAATCAATTTTATTAAAAATAATTTTATAATATATGGTAAAATAATATGACAATTTAGAATTAAATAATGACTATTATATTAATTTATGATTTAATTTATAATTAATTAATAAAAAACATAATAAATAACAACTAATTAAAAAATGTCTATTTTGTTTGAACACATTGTATGAAGAGATGGTAATTTTGAAGAAATTAAGCGAAAATACATTTTTTGCCAATCAATTGATGGCAACGCCTGATGCCTTTTGAATGGCTTTGTGTTGATCGGCTTCATTCATGTGATGATAGGACTCAAAATGCATAGAAAAACTGGCCGTTCCCGAGGTCAGTGTCCGTACAAATGTCGAATAATTGACTAATTCGGACAGTGGTGTCACAGCATTGATGACTCGGAGATCACTTTTGACGGTAATGTCGCCGATTTGTGACCGACGTGTAGATAAATCGCTAATAATTGAGCCGATATACTGTTCGGGTGTTGTAATCTCGAGAACCATATAAGGCTCCAATAATTGTGGACTAGCTTTATGTAGACAATTGGCAATACATTGGCCGGCAGTTGCGGTAATAAACGGTAGTGTTGTACGAGAAGTTGTCTCAAATCCCAGCAAATCGACAAACACATCGACCACTGGAAAAGACAATAGCGGACCAAATTCCAGTGCATTGCGGACACCGGTTTCAATTGCCTTTAAATGGTCAGTCCGTAGTTTTCCCAAATCGTTATCCTGAGTGACCACAACTCGAATCAACTTATTGGTGTCGTCCGACTGTTTCTTCATCGACTTGGGACGCAATTGCAATGTAATCTTTATGCGATTCTTATTTCCACCGACCGCTTTGCTTACTTCTAAAGTATCAATGGCCGCGTCGACTATTGTCTCCCTATACGACACCTGTAGAGGACCGAGATATGTGTCCACTCCATACTCTTTTAGTATACGATCTTTAATAACCTATTATGATAACAACAATATTCAACAATTAGATAATTGATCACAAAAAAAATTACTGATTATAACTACAGTAATATTACATTACCTCAATATGCAATTCGCCCATTCCTTTGATAACAGTCTGTCCCGAATCCTTATCGGTGGTCACTTTAAATGACGGATCTTCACGTTGCAAATTATCCAATGCTAGTTCCATAGCATTTAATTTGGACAATGATGGCGCTTCAATGGAACARTAGAAGACTGGTTCGGGTACCGAAATTCCACCAAAYATTGGCTCTAAATTTGATTCATTTTTCTCGTATTTACGTTTGACCTGAAACGGCAAAACCAAAAAAAATAAATCTTTTGATACATAATAATAGTTATTTCAAAAAAGACTTACCTCATTGGCCACTGTTTGCGACGATACTAATGTGTCGCCAGTTATGGTATTCGTGAGTCCCGTAACGACAGCAATATTACCGAATCCTATGTGCGTTACTTCGCGAAAGTCATCGGCAAAAGCCATGTATAGCTTATGAATTTTTTCCGATTTATCGCGATTCATGTTAAACAATGATTGGGTGCTCTTCAGGTCACCCGAGTATAGGCGCAAAAAYGTTAGACAACCTAATCGTTTGTCAAATATGATCTTAAAGGCGAACGCACACAACTGTCCCGCGTATAASGCTTGCAATGGCCGTAYTTTYTCAAGAGGACTGGGTAAGTATCGGCACATCGAGTTCARCAASAGTTGAACGCCGACATTACGATAGGAACTGCCGCACAGTACGGGAAAAGCCAACTGTTTAATGGTCACCCGTCTCAGTGCGTTTTGAACCGATTGAGCGCTTATGTCCTCAACTTTGTTGGCCACCAGTATYTCTTCGGATAACTGTTCATCCAGATCGCTAATCGCACCGATCAGTTCATCTCGTAGACATTGCGCTTCTGCAAAGTGTTCATCACCGGTATGCAGTTGTGTTGTGTCAAACACTTTACCTTCGGTGCCATTATCAGGCCATAAGTGCCGTTCCATTGTCACCAAATCGACGATACCGTTGAACTCTTTGCCCGCACCTAACGGCATATGAATCGGCAGAGTTTTGGCGCCAAGTTTATGATCTATACTGTGCAGACAGCTGTCCAGTCGGGCGGCGGATTTGTCCATTTTATTCAAATATATGAGCCGAGGAATGCTGTAGCGATTGGCCTGCGACCAGACCGTRAATGTCTGAGCTTCAACACCGGCCGATGCGTCCAATATAGTGACCGCACCGTCCAGTACGCTAAGTGAACGCTCYACTTCGACCGTAAAGTCCACATGACCGGGCGTATCAATCAAATTGATCCGATGTCGGCGCCAGTCAAACGTGATCGACGCCGACGTAATGGTGATACCGCGTTCCCGCTCTTGTGGCAAATAATCGGTAACAGTGTCGCCGTCGTGCACTTCACCCATAATATCCGTTTCGCCCGAGTAGTAGAGCATACGYTCTGTCGTTGTGGTCTTTCCCGCGTCGATATGCGCTATTATACCGACATTACGTGTGTTTTTGAGATCACCTCCGCCGCCAACGGTAGTAGCCCTACGGTCGCCACTGATATTACGCCAGTCGATGGTAGCGGACAACCGATGCGATAACCAATAAAAACGTTTGACCACATGTCGGGTACAAATTGTGTACAACTTGGCGTTTGGTGTCAATAATAACAATGTCTTAATTATCATTGTTGTTGACWATCATCGGTGGTTAACAAATGAATCCTTTTATTTTGTTGTTAAATATTTGTATAAAAAACGGGAACAAATAGCTTGTGATTTGAYAATTCAGTGGTCATTTRATAAATGAAAATAATACCGTAATAATAATAAACGTGTGGACACAATAGCTGATTAGCGGATCAATTAAAACAAAAAACAATTATCTCATATATGATATATATATATATATATAGTTTTTTAACCATTGATTTAATGTTTGGATTCAATAACAAAATAGACATTCAATTAGTTATCATTTATTTTTTTGTTGTGACGATAATATTATCATTAACTTAATAGTAATTACATACACACACAAAAAAAACAAATTGGATCAGCTGGATCCTATTTGGATACTTACTTGTTTATTTTSGTAGGCAATGGGATCAAATTTTAGGTGATAATTGTTGGCTAAAATGTTAGACAAACAAAAATCTGGGTCAACAACAACAACACATGAAATTATAATTTAAATCATATGATTGGACCATGGACCATTTTATAAACAAAATTAATTGACTATCTTATTATAAAATCTATGTCTTAATTGTCATTAATTGTGATAATAATAATAATAATAGCCATTCAAGTGATTACCATTGATGTAACACACAATTGACAAACCAAAACAATGCAGTGTTTATACAGTACTGTATATACAGTACAAACAAATGTTTACTTGCAATACATTCACACATTTTTTTTTGGGAAACTTTTTTATTACAGAATTTTTATATACAGTATTGATATTAATATTAAATTTAATTCAAACACACATTTCAAGTAAACTATTGCCATCTATTAATATTGAACTATATATTTACTGATATTATAAATTAATAAAAATAARTTAAATTTTATTTTTGAATACAGGTATGTTTTAGCTAACTAAGCGCTAAAGTGTAGKGTCTCTCACTCTACCTGTATTTTTCAYTATACAGGTATATCTCAGGTATGTTATGATATTTAATATAAAATATTTTTTTTAACATAAAATGTTATATCAATATATAATTTATAGATAATGTGTGACACACGAGACGGCAATGTTGGGCCAAAAAAATATAAAACTATATATAAATTGTGATAAAATAATAATAATTTAATCGGAAATGAAAGTTTTCAGTAACTTTATTTTTATTTTGCTTGATATTCAGTAATAATAATATTATTATTTAGAAATATTATTTAATATATTTGAGTGCTATTTAATATACATAATAAATCTGAATTTATTTTATCATATACTGTATATGTAATGTATAAATAAATATATTAGAATATAACCATGCACCATTAGTTTAGTAACAATTGTAATAATAATCTAAATGATTTATTTACAGGTATTAATATTTTATTTATAATAATAACAATTGTAATACTAGTGGGAAATAAAAAAAATTTTTATATCCTGGTATAGAATTAATTAAAAATTTAATAATAAATTAAGCATACGATAAATTTTATTTTATTTTTTCTYTAATATTACTATTATATTAGTTTAAATATTTTTGTTTTACTTTATATGATATTAATAGTGGGAGTTATTGCATACACAAACATATTGTATGATAAAATTATTAATTATTATTATTATTAAATTTATTGCTGATAATAAAACAACTTAGTTATACTATTAGTATAAWTTTAATACTAATCACTGTATATTATAAGGATAATAATAAWAAAAAGAWATTKTACAAAATTAAATTGTAGTAAAACTATAGTAATACATTAGAAATTTAATATAATAATAATAATAATAATAATACTAAATAGCAAATACAGTAAATATGTTTATAGTGTGTGTGATGTAAGCAAATGTTTTATTTTWTTTTTAGTTAAAAATAGTTACACAGACTCTGTAGTAAACCATACAATCAATGTATAAGCAATGCATTTGCCAGACATACTGTGCATTATTATTATTATACAGTCTTACTGTTTGGGCACTCAATGATAGTCTCTCTCTCTCTCTCTCTCTTTCTCTGTATATTTTAGTCACTGTTTTATTATATATATATATACAGTAATAGGAGACAGAAAACCCATAGCAAACATTAATTATATTGAATTATTATTATTATTTACTGTAATATTATTATTACCTGTAGTTATGTAAAGAGGGAGAGAGAAAACAAATAGACACTTATTATAATAAACTTAACAAAAAAATAACAAATTCAATGATTTATTAAAATACTCCCTATTTTTAATAATAATAATATAATCAGTGCTTTAAATGTGTGTTTAATCATTTGAATTGTATTTTGTTATTATAATTAACAACAACACTACAGTATATATATAGTGATAACACAATAAGATATCAACAAAAAAAAAGTTTAATCATTAATTAATAAATACTTTTAATAAATAGTTTTTGTTTATCAATACATTTGAATAATCAATGAATGAATTGTGAAAACAATTGTTTTTGTTTTTGTAATTTATATCTAATTGTTTGATAATAACAACAAACAAACACATCATTTGTTATCATTGAATGCCTTAAAACTGTTATAAAAAATAATAAAATTTATGTGTTTTTTCTACAGTAAATAAAATTAATAAATCAATTGATTAGTAGTTATATTAATAGACCGTATAATGCAATTGAATTTAATACTTAACTTACCGGCGATTGGTCTCAAAAGTCACGCACCGACAGTGGTTAAGACGTTTGTTTCATCCATCGCTGGCCATAGTTGTTGCCGACGATCATCGCTAACACTGCCGTTCAGCATCACTACTGGTTGTTGTCCATATCATACGCGGCCATACTATTGGTGGCCAAACACAATCACCGCCAACAACTCATTTGCGGCCACAACAACATCAACAACAGCCACAGTATGTGATAATAAAGACTATGATCATCAAAGTGGCCACCAATTGGACTCGCGTTTAGTGTCAATGAGCCACAAGTTTCGGCACAAAGTGATGGCCAATTGGTTTCGGCAAAACATTAGTAATAATTTTAATAACAATAGTATTACCGGTAGTAGTGTTAGTGATAATGTGATTAAACGGCGATTGACTTCATATTCATCTGGAGATACAAAACAACGACAACAACAGCCACCCGAAGAACAACGAGACACCAGCGATGGTGACCACAGCTCAAGACACGATCAAACGGCCACCGCTACTGATTCGAGTGGCGGCGGCTATAGTACCGGCAGCGACACGACAACAGATTTTACCAGCGATGACGACGACCTGTTTGAAGAGCCGCCGCGCGTCCGGTTCGGCCTATTGAAGGTGACCATCACTATAGCGTTGGGACTATACGCCGGCGCCCTATTTGCTATGTTCGGCGCCAACTTTCTCGAAGAATACGAAATATTTGTTACCGGCGATGACGAAGATGACGATTGACTATCGGTGACAACTACAGCGGCGGCGACGCCGACCACCGAAACTGTTAGACAATTGTCGGCGAAATTATTGTCTGAGTGGGGCGTCGTATGCGAAGACAATGTTCAAAGATATCATTGGCTGGCAATTGTCTGGCCATCAGTATGTTTGCCGATATCTTCGGCATTTCATCGGTGATAATTGTATTTGTAATTAACGCTCAAAATCATAGGCTCTGATGATATTACAGATAGATATTTGTATTGTTTTTTTGTTTGTGATTTATATATTAATATATAATATTATAGTTCATTACTATATTATTGATTTTATTATTATTTGAATATGAAATTGCTTTCTATTTAATTAATTTATAAATGTATATATATTTATTATTATAATCATTATGTTATATGAATTTTATAGATTTTTTTTTATATATAAATTTAATTTATGAGAATTTTTCTTTATCTAATATTATCATTACTATTATTGTTATCAATTTATATAAATGTTTTTAGTTGTTAGTATTTTGATTGCCTATTGAAATGGATTTTAAGTTTTAATTTATTTGACTCGCAATTTCTCTCTCTCTCTCTCTCTCTCTCTCTTCTCAATGATAACAGTGATTATATTGTGAAAATATAGCTTACTATAAAATAAATACTAATTAATGTAATTACAAAAAAATGGCTCAAAAACTATACATTGATAGATAGATAGTTAAATGAAATACACACACATACAGTACACATGATATTTTTATCACTCACTCTTTAATAATTTATTTTTAATCTCAAATAATAATAGAAAAAAATTATAGATGATATAAATTTAGTAGTAGAGTAACACAATTTATTTTTTAAATCTATTTGTTGATAATAGGTATTAATTTTTAATTTAAGATTTTGGTTCTCTGAATAATTTATTTGACAAAAAAAATTATTAAAAGAAAAATGTTTTTTTTTGTTGGTTTGTAATTTATTCCTCTAGTAATTCAATAGTAATATGATTATCGCATTTTTAGATTAGATATAAAATAAACAGAATTTTTACAAATTTAATTTAAGATAATTTTATTATTTTATTTTTTYGGTGCACTGAACAGTAGATACTGTAGATTTGAAACAAAACATAACGGGAAAGAAATGTTTAAAAAAAATTAAATTTTTATTATTCATGAAAATTTTTATTCTCTATTATGATATATATATATAATATAACAAATTTATATATATATATATATGAAAATAAAATCCTAAAACCTGCTTTACTATTAAAACAATTTTTAAATTTTTATATATTATTAAATTATATTCTGTATATACAATACAATTATTATTTTGACTTATTTTCTTGTTATTTTCATACAGTATAAACATATAAGCATRCATACCAATATATATATATATATATATAAATACACATAAAATTGCACTATTTATGTCAATTTTTTTAAGTAAAACTTTTATTTATTATACAATATATAATAATAAACTCTTCCACTTATTGTTAGGTTTTTTTTATTAATATGTATATAAATTTATTTGTTATCATATTTTATTGCTATAATTAAGTCTAACCATATATATATAAAGCAATCAATTTTTTTATTGTCACCACAAATTTAAGATTATATAATATAAAATACAAATGTATATATACTGTAATTATAAACATATAAATTACGATAAGAGTTATATTAATTGAAAAATTTCTATAAAATATAAATTATGTTTGTTATGTTATGAAAATTATAATTATATCAAATAAATAAATTATAACAAATATTTTATATGATAATAATTATTTACGGTATACTTCAAATATTTTGATTGTCAATTATATAAATTGCGGCATTATATATATTTTTTTATTTTATTGTTTTACCAAATTATATATTTAATTAATATAATTAAACATTATTGTTTGTTTAGTATACATTATAATATTATAAAATRCTTTATTATTAATTATGGTTATATTGAAGGAGAAAAAAATAATTTTTTTGTTATATCATTACATTAAACCACAACTCATAATAATTTAGTTAGTTTTTTATTTTTGTTACTTTCATTTAAATTTCATTGCTATAGTTATGTCGAGTATTTAGGTTTTATTTAATGTGTTTTTATTAATATATATATATATATATATATATATATATATATAAAAATACTAACTTATATATATATATATATATATATATTAGTATACATATACTATATATATAAATTTATTATGATTACATAAGCAAAAAAATATAAGTATAGAAACTATAAAATAAACTAAATAAATTAAAACATTATATTTATTTTAAAATTAACATCACTACAAAACCCCATCTAATTAAATACATTTTTAAAAAAACATTCAATAATTATTAAGATGATATAAAAATGACTAAAATATTACAAAAAAAAATAAATATACATTTAATATACAGTATTCACTGGAAACTGAATGTTGTGCTAATAATAWGAATTAATGATAATTTGTGTTAACATTATCAACAAAAACAACAAAAATAATATGTATAAACAAAATGTTTTTTTTTATAGTTACACAAATATTTGACATATAAATACAATATATATATATATATATATATACTTGTACTGTATATAATTATATTGTATAAACAAAAAATCTCATATTTTTTTATTTGCAAAAACAGCACATTTATACTTAAAATGAAAAAAAATAAAACTAACGATTGATTCATTTATTTGGATTTTCGAGTCTCCGTTATGTTTGCTATTTATATCAATTAGATTTTTGTGGTTTATATGAGTTTATATGATTCACTATATACTGTATATATATATATATATTTCCAGCGATTTTCTCCTATTATTAGAGCTAACATTAATTTGGGATAAATTCCCGGCGATATAACAGCGCAGAGGAAATATAAAAATATGTTATTTTTTGCAACTACTGTAACATTAAGATATAAATTTATATCCTTAAAAATAGTATAAAATACAGTAGAAACACAATCATACTATACTAACAAAAAAGTTTCAATAATTGCAAATAGTTGTAAAAAAATTTACAATAAATTAAACTAATTTATTTTATTTTAGTGAATATAATTTTATATACTTATACTGCATTATAATAATACAATAGTTAAAATTATTATATAACTTAGACACACCAGAATATTCTGGCAATTTCAATAGGCATTATATAATATATACATACTATATATTGTTATTTTAATTTTATTATTTATACAAACATTTTAATAACTTATATTAAATTATAATTACACTATACTGTAGTATATATTGTATATACTTAAAAAATAATTATTTCTAATCTATAACTTATAAAATATTTATTTATTTTCATATACATAATATAATACTAATTTATCTGTTTAAAGTGCATACTTTGTACTATAAATTCCTGTAATTTAATTAACAATATCTGGAATTTACGCTAATGTCATAAAAATTGTTGAAAATATTTTTTCAGCATAAAAACATACGTCAAATAATAAATGATTATTACAATCGGTTTTGTCACATAAGGCACTGTCAGATAAATAAAAAAATATATATCATATGATATTGTTTGTCTCAGTTAGCATATATTGAATTTATTGTTTTAGTTTTTTATTGAAAAAAAAMTTTTCTTATCAGATTTGATTTATGAAAAACATTTTTAAAGCTATATTTTAACTTTTGAATACAAATTATAGTTTCCTATTATTATTATTATTATTAGATTAAACTTGAAGTTTAACATATAATTTATGGTTTTAATGAAATTGTAGACTAAGATGTTTTTATTTTATTGAAACTGAAATTTTTTACAACAACAAAAATTATATTACTATTGAATATATATTATATTTCTCTATAGTAGACTACTGTATCGTTGAAATAAAAAAATACTTTGAATAGGAAATCAATATTATTTGTTTCATACAATAAAATAAAACTTCAAAAGTAATTTGTGTGTTCACACAAATAAAGTAAAAATAAATTTCTGTGTTTAGACTGTGTTTCCTRTGGCCGCCAGACATACATTTCATTAAATTATATATCATTTTGTTAGATATTATAGTATTTTACGGTAATACCACTTTCAACCACCACAACCATTACCATCAAAGTGTATGTGCGCTWAGTATGACTGACCATAATGTGTATGTGTGTGTGTCCAACCCATTTGTTAAGAATCATAAACTATATATATATATATATATATATATATATATTTTTTGATCCATTATTCATATTATATTAATATATTACATATGGATTTACTGTATATGGGCTTAAATTTCAACTGTGCCCTGTTTTTTGTTGTTGTTGTTATTATTGCTACTCATCCCTACTTAACCAATATTATAGGCTTTACTCACAATTAGTTTTTTGTCTACATTTTGGTTATATATGAAAAGCTTTTTAGTTTTTACTTTATTTTTTTGTTCGTTTTGTTTCTTTAAGTAAATTACTTTCACTTGAGATGAATTGCTTAAGAGAATCGCCACTTATTGTGAAAGGAATTGGCAGATATGGTGTGGGCATTAACTGCGAGCTCAGGGATGATAATATATGATAGTGTTTGTGTGTCAGTGCTATCAATAGTGATAATAAAGATATAGTTTTGTTTTATCGGGTTAACAAATAAATGACATTAAACACATACAACACGCCGCTTACTGAATATATGATTTTTATATAATATATGAAATTTTATCGTTATTATTATTATTATTATTATATTATTATTATTATTATTATTATTATTATTATTATTATTATTATTATTATTATTATTATTATTATTATTATTATTATTATTATTATTATTATTATTATTATTATTATTATTATTATTATTATTATTATTATATATATATTATTATTATTATTATTATTATTATTATTATTATTATTATTATTATTATTATTATTATTATTATTATTATTATTATTATTATTATTATTATTATTATTATTATTATTATTATTATTATTATTATTATTATTATTATTATTATTATTATTATTATTATTATTATTATTATTATTATTATTATTATTATTATTATTATTATTATTATTATTATTATTATTATTATTATTATTATTATTATTATTATTATTATTATTATTATTATTATTTATTATTATTATTATTATTAAATTATTTTATTATTATTATTATTATTATTATTATTATTATTATTATTATTATTATTATTATTATTATTATTATTATTATTATTATTATTATTATTATTATTATTATTATTATTATTATTATTATTATTATTATTATTATTATTATTATTATTATTATTATTATTATTATTATTATTATTATTATTATTATTTATTATTATTATTATTATTATTATTATTATTATTATTATTATATATATATATATATATTATTATATATTATTATTATTATTATTATTATTATTATTATTATTATTATTATTATTATTATTATTATTATTATTATTATTATTATTATTATTATTATTATTATTATTATTATTATTATTATTATATTTATAGATATAACCTATTATGCATTGACATACCGGTACTGTATGAATATATAATTATATATAAATAATCATATATTCATATATTTTATTGCATATTATATAATAAATGCACTTTTGAAATAAATATTACCAGCAATATAAAAAAATTATATATATATTATTATTTTTTTATCATATATATTTTTTAACATAAAACAATAGAGGAAATAAAAATGCTATTATTTTTTATTTATTAATGGGTATAATAAAATTTTTAATTAAATATATTTTTTAAATTTTTTTTTCTATGTTTAGCTGTATTCTAGAGTTCATAAATATTAATATAATTTATAATTCATATAAAATAAGATATTAAAATTTTAAAAATTAATATATTATATAAATAGTAGACAGTACTTGAGATATAAATTTTATATATTTATATATAAAGTGGCATATATTTTATTTATACATAAAATAATAAAATATTTTATAGCATAAAACATGTTTTATTTCAAAATATTTCAATTATACAGTACTATGATTTGTTTATAAAATTTTTTTATAAACACAAAATTATTATTAATTATTTTATTTTATAAATATACACTTATATACGGAATATTTTGCATGTATGTTATAATATTAGATACAACTAGAATAAACTAGATAATTTATGTTTTATAGTTAGTTACATACAGTATAATTTATAAAAATAATTTATTTGTAAAATCTTAATTGCCAGTACTTAATTTGTATTGTTTATATATATATATATATATATATATATATATATATGTACATATATATGTAATATTATTTTATGTATATATTTATTTTTTTGATAAAATTTATAGTTTAGTATAAAATATTTTTTGAAATTTAAATATTTATTTTTWAAAAATTCAAATTACATTTTTAGATATATTTCATAATAACTAAATTGTGTAAATTTTATACAAAAATCAATTATTTTAATAACATATAGTATGTGACTTCAAGTGTGTGAGTGTGAGTGTGATTCACATTTGGCTTCTCATACTGTGACTACCTGTGCAAAACTCAAGTTATTGATTGCTGAGAGTGAGTGAGTGAGTGAGTGAGTGAATGAATAAATAGTAAAGTAAACAATTAATAAATGATATAAAGAGAAAAATAAAATAATTTGCTTTAATTTTAAGTTATATATTTAAATTAATTATATTTATGTTAGTGTATAAATTAAAATATAGATTATATAATACATATTCACAATTATATGATGGATAATCAACATTCAAAATTTAAAATATTATAATATATCGTATATAATAATAAKAATAACTATAATAATTTTGTATAAATTATTTCAATTCAAATAATACTTTGTATATTTGACATTTAAAATTATTATAAATTTTTATAAACTATATTTCTATGCATACCATTTATTAGTTAGATATACGGTTTAATTTATTAATTAAATTGAGAGACAATATAATTGCTAATACTATTGTGTGATATAAATATTTATATATATATATATATATAATTTAATACTATATATCAGTAGTATATCTTTATTATAAACATGTAAAAGATATAAACTGTATAATGCATTAAATTATTATATGTATAATTAGTTAGCTATTTAATTATGAATAAACTAATAAAATATTCAACATGAACAATTAATGTTCTCATTTGTTATGTATATATTTATATAAATATTTTTAAAAATTTATTTACAATAATTAGACTAAATTTAGTTTTATGTATTGAGAATATTCATAAATAATAAAATTATAAAAGTTTTATGTTTTTAAAAGTTTTCAGTACACTAATGGCTTAAATATTTTTTTAAAAAATGTTTTAAAATTAAAAGTGAGATTTTTTTAATCATTAAAATTTTTATTACTAAATAATGCAGAATATTATTTATGTAACTAAGCAATGCATTCATTTACATATTTGCAATTATATTTTAACTAAAATTATATACAAATATAAATGCCTTAAATAACTATTGATAACAACACATAAGGATTTGTATTGCAATCATAACCGTAAATGTGAATAAATAAAATGTATTGATATTTACTGTATAACTATTTATATATATAACTTATAGAGTAATAACTATTTATATTATTAACTAAACCGTTAATAATGTTCGGCAAATACATCTAATTATTGATTTTCGGATATAAATTCAATATACTGTATAAAAGTACTGACTGTATAATACTGTAATAATGTATTTATCACTAGTGTTAACACATTTCAAAGTTTTACTTTAATTTCTTAAAAAATAAATACAATTTATATGAAAGGCAATAAAATAATAGTAATCAAAACAAATTACAATTTTTTGTGTGTGTAATGAATCAATRATAAAATACATGTTTAAATAGTATAAATTTTGTTTAAATTAATTGCTATATTAAATATTAAATAAATTATGCTATTTATTAAGTGTTTTTTTTGTACTAGTAACATTTTTCTAGTTATTTTTCTAATGTATTATTTCTAAAATCAATAAAAATAGTTTATTGATTATTATCATTTTAAAATTACTAAATATGTGATAGTTGGATATATATAATATGATAGTAAAATTCAAATGTATAACTTATAATAAAATCTGGTAACACTAGTTGTATACACTATACGTGTGTACCGCATATAAAATCCAATAAAATCCAACATATATTTAAACACATAATCATTTCCCTTTAGGTTTAAGTCCGAWAAGCCTTCCGACTACTGTTGAATAATATGCTAAACATTAGTTTAATTAAAAAAATGCATTGATTTTTATAAAAATCTCTTGATAAATAATTTTTCCTATTGTTTTGCTATTAAATATAGTAAATTTTAATTAATTTTCAAACAAATATTTTTAGTTAACCACATTCCCTTAGCTGAGATTAAATTTAATATATATATATATATWTATTAATATTAAAATATTTGATGCAAAYATATTTTGGTGATAAATAATTTTCTTTATGTGTGTGTTGTTAGCATTGTATACTTAAATTTGATATCAACTAATGTATTATACAATTACTATATCAGTGATATCACATATTTATAAATAAATTCATATTTTTTTATTTATCACAAATACTGTACAGACAAATGTCGTACAAAAAAATATTTCAAATATTTTATTGATTACATACAGAATACTGACTTTTGTACGGATATTACTGTAATAATAAAATAATAATAATTTTTTATATCAAATTGAATAAAGACATACAAAATATGTTTGTTTCAGACCATTGTTGTTGTTGTTGGGAACAGTAGTCAYAAAAAAATAAATAATCAGAGATGACATGCATTTCATTTTGTATTATTTTTTATAAGTTATCTTTAAAAATATACAAAAATACAAAACTTGTAAAATATGTGTTAATTTATGTTTATTATAATTATTGATAAAATTTTATCTAATATAGAGTAGTAATATATTACTGCTTTCAATAAAAATATTTTTGTCATTTATTTTATTTATGACATTCATTGTGAACAACATTTAAAGACATTGATATTTGATAAGAATAATGTGTAAACATTTGTAATAAATTATAAATAATTTTTTAAAAATCTAAAATAAATAATTTATAAAAAATATTTTATCAAATTACAACTTTTAAAAAAAATACTTWTATATATAAAWATAAAGTAAAAACATTTTATCGGCATTTATATAAAAATTCCTATTGATCTAAATAATCATTATATGAGAAAAATATGACATCAATTCATCAAATATTCAATATATTTATTGTACAGTATATAYAGTTTATGTGATTATTGTTGTTATTCACAGTATATTGATTTATAGTTAAAAAAAACTTTTTCATCTTTTATTTACTATTTTTAAAATGTAATTTACAAGAAAAAACACGAAAGTAATGTCTCTATTATTTTAAAAATAAAAAATAGTTGTAAAATATGTCCTCAAAATYATATATCTGTATATACAGTAAATATATATATATATAACATAAGGATCAATAAATTATATGATAGTCCAGCAAAAAACACAAACATTTCCCTAAAGAATATTATTTTTGTGTACCTTTAGGTCACAGAATAATATTAATATTTTAAGTCAAACATAAATTGCTATATCATATATATATATRTTATATATCATATATTTTGTTTTTTATTTTCAGACTTTATATACTGTATAAAATAAATAATATATTATATATATATATATACATAATAAGATAGAAATCAATTTAGAGATTGGGTTAAAATAATGTCAACGATATAATTAATATAATATTTTTTGTTTTATGTAATATTAAACATTATTTAACTAATTATTTTTCATAAAAAATAAATGCAATTATTTGAAAAATATAATATTAAAATTTATACTTAATTTACTGTACGGTATATATCATACTAGTAATTAATATTAGTATATATATCAAAATTACATTTAGTAAAAAAATAACTAGTWTAGCAATAAATATTATAAWTGTTTGACATTTTAGTATTAGTTACAGAAAATAAAAAATATTTATACTTTAATTCATCTATTATTATATTACTACTATGACACTCAATAATAATAATAATAATATAGTATATAATAAATATTCAAAACACGTGTGTGTGTACTCTATACTGTACTGTATTTTTGTAGACAATTATAATTTTATGGATTCAAAAAAAAAATCTATTGTATTAACAAAAAAATTCTTTTAGTGTCAGCTATTGTCATATTTTATTGAATAGATATGCAAATATAGTATTTTGAATAGTAATTTATTTTTCATTGAAATATTTCAGTGAAAAAGTACACCTGAAAATTTAGAAAATTCTATTTATTTATTTATTTTAATTTTATTATTTTGTGATAATTAAATTTTTGTTTGTATTTCAATGTAAAAAAAATGCTAATTATTATTTTTATTTTCATTAACTATTACTGTTTGGATGGCAGGGCTATATGATATTTTGTAACACATTTTTATATGACCGTTATTATTATTATTATTATTTATACAGAAAATATTAATTCATAATATTTGAATTAATGTCTAGAAAATTATTATTTTTTTATTAAATAGTAATTTCAAATGAATAATAATAATTGTCTGGCCATTTGACACCAAACTTAATACACATAACAAACAGTAAAACAAACAAAAGTTTTTTTTATATAATAATAGGATTTGTTTGCTTTAATACAATATCTATAATAATAAACAATAATATATAGATAGAGAGAAAAAAACTATATATACAGTACTTATTATTATTATTTTAATCACTTGACGCTCACTTATTATAATTATAATTACAATAATAATAATTATTATTATTTAATTTTTTTCAATACGAAATCACATAGCACTTGAATTTGAAAAAAATATATAATAATTATTTCAAACTAATTGTTTGTACACTTWTATACTACTAGTACTATTACTACTACTACTACTATATTATTTTTTGTTTTGGGAAAAACAAATTCAACCCTAAAAACAAAATCAGTTATTTAATAAGTAAATAAAAAAAATATTTTCATTTAATCCAATAAATGACTGAAACTTTTTTAAAATTTAAAGTTTTTTTTCGATGACAGCAATCATTGTGTGTTTGTTAATTGCTTAGTGAAAGTGATTTTTTTGAGAGTCTTATATAATATATATATATTTTTAATAATCTTTTTTCCAATGATATTCAACTGAATATAGATAAATGAATGTGAAATATGAATCGCAAAAATCTTTATAATTTATTATTAATGACAATTAATTATTCATTATTATTATTAATTGCTATAATTTTATTGCACTTTACTGGTAATTATTATAATCTAATTTATGTGTTTTAATTTTCTATTTTAATATTATAGATATACATATAATAAATACTTCATATACTTTATATATTTATTTTGTAATCAATTATACTGTATAGAAAAATAATAATAATAATAATCTAATAATAGTCTGTATAATTTATTTTGTTTGCTTTTTATTATCTCTGATATGTGCACTATTTATTATTAAACTAATAAAAATGTCAATTAATTTCATTATTATTATTATTACTTTTTTTTATATATATATATGATATTCACAAACACATGTGCTTTTGAACGAAACAACAAACAAACACAGAATCTGGTGATACAATCGATACCCAATCAACACAATTACTATCAAATACCAGTCTATACTCAATATCATTGATAACTCCAGAGAGTCGAGCATCTCATCCAAGGGTATGTTTGTCCATAAATTATTAGATATACAGTATATATATATTATACAGATTATTAGATTTTGTTTTATACACTATATATACAGTATATTCAGTATAATGTATTATACTTTTATAATAATATACAGTATATACTGTATAAATAGCATTCATGTAAAGTATAAGACAAAATCGATATTCATGTGTATGTTTGTGTGTGTGTGTGTGTTATATATATATTACATACACACCAATACAGTATTATGTAGTTTACTATATTTTTAGATGAAAAAATCTTTTTTCAAGTATAAAATAATTAGTTTTATATTGTCTAATAATCTCCTTATACATTGAATACTACAGTGTAATATAAATTATATAACTAGTACATTATGTATAATACTGTATATACAGTGTAACCATCAAAAAAGCATAGTTATATTGTTATACTGTACTTTATATTATAATGTGCATGTATATAGAAATATAAATCAGCTAGTATAATTAATATCATGTCAACACAGTGTGTGGTATTGTATAGTATGTGTCAAATATAAAGAAAACAATGGGAAACAATTAATTTACTATTACAATATATATAAAATTACAAAAATATATACAGTATATATTTATTATGCAATATTATACAGATATAAAGTGTCTAAAAATATTTATTGTTTAATTTTTGTTGCTAATAAAGTAGTTTTTATTGTAATGATTTTTTTTAATTATTAATAATAGTAAACTAATGTGAAATAATTTCTATAATATTTACATGTAGTATAAATTAGTTATTTTTATTTGTCAATTAAATATCATTAGTTAAGTATAGGTGTAATGTATTGATATTTAACCCTAACATTTAACGAGTTTGTCTAACTTGATAATGATTGTATTTTTTTATTGTTGTTGTTATCCCCTCTATCTAATGGATTTATTCAGTAAAATAGTAATTAACAGTTTATTTGTCAAATAAATAGATATAATATATAAATCTATATACTATAAAACATTTAATAGTTTAGATAAGATTAAAGTAAATGTAATAAATATTTTAGCCATTATTTTTCTAATGTTATTTTCTGGTAATACTGTATATAAAAGTATAGTAATTTTCTATATTACTGTATAGCATTAGTCTAACAAAATTAGTTTTTAACATATTATTTATAGATTTATATTAAATTAACTACAGCAAAACAAAATGTTATCATTTATATATGTAATAATTTTTGTAACATATTTCTCACATTAATATTAATTTTGTTATTTCTATAAAAAATTAAAAATCAATACAATTAACAGTCTCTTTCTCTCTCTCTCTCTCTTTCTCTTTCTCTATCTATCTATCTATCTATCTATCTATCTATCTATCTCTAGAAATTTGTTACTATATAAATAATAAATAATAGTTAATGTCAAAATTGTTAAATGATACATTTGGAGAAAATAAATTATTGTTAATTGTTAGATTAATAGTAATAATAATACATTTTAGTAATTTCTTTTAACTAAAAAATTGATTAAACTTTACTTAAACTATAAAATGAAAAAGAAAATATATGTTTTATGTTTGAAAACACAATTTATAATGTTTTACTTAAAAAATGATATGATATAATAGTTATATTTAACAAATATATTTATACAGTATAATATATGCCTAAGTGGAGATACTTAATAATGATATATACTGTATATATAAAATAACATATTTTACAAAACATTAAATATAAATTTGATATATTTATGTATATTTACAACAACAACAACAAAATGTGTGTATTTAGGCAACAAAAATACGTGGCATTACATAAAAGTCGTACAAAATCTCAATTTTACATATTTATGTCAATCAATTCACAAATCAAAAAATAAATAAAAAATATTTTTGAATATTTTAAATATATTTAATTTGTTTAAATTTATATTCGCTAATTAGTAAAAGTGTTTTGTATATAAAAATATGAGATATAATATTTATAGTTTGAATTAATTGAAATCATATTTTCATCCATCATTTGAATTAATTGTAATAAATTAACAAATGTGTTAAATATATATATACATTATGAGACACTTGAGACAGTTTTACTGTATAATCATTATATTATTGTAAATTATAACAATAAAAATTGTAGTTTTATTGGTTTTTTTCCAAGTAATCGATGAAACTTTTATTTTATAGACATATATATATTAAATAATAATTGGATATAATACTCTATTTATTGTTAGTTAACAATTATTATATATTTAAATAATAATAATAATAGCAGAATATATTAATATAAATTATGATTATTAAAAAATGATTATGATTGTTAGATATAAAATAGATTTTTTTAGATAAATATATTACATAATATGATAAAGTTCAATTTTTATTTAATATTAATTTTATCTAATTTTACTGTATTATTATCATAGTTTTAAGCACCCCATCTAGTGAATTAATATCATTTAAAAAATTAATTAATTTTTTATATTTTATTTTTAATTAATTGATCTTTTTTAAATATAATTTATTAAACTAATATAAAATATTGACTATGAATTTATGTTAAGCTAATAAATATTTTAAGTCTATTTTGAAACTTTTTCTCAGTTTTAAAATATTTAACATATTAAATATTAAAGTATATAATAATTTTCAAATTTGTTAGATATAAAAATTATATTCAAATCTTACTTTATATTAAAATAAAATATGATATTATTAATACTATATATATATATATCGTATTATAGTTTAAAAATATACTGCATTATGGGTTATTGAAAATTTTATTTACTATTTGCATATCTTTATTGATTAAAGTTATTTTTCAATATATTTTTTATTGTATATATCTATTCAATACGTTATACAAATATATAGTAAAATATATATATATACTGTATGATAAAATCAGCAAAATTTCTAGCTTTTATTTATGTTTATACTGTATATATAATATACACTCTATTTGTTATCTCAATTGAAAACATAATATAGTTTGTTATTTGAATCAAATAAATATTGTATGTATTGATTTTTATTGCAAATGTTAGATAAATGTCAATATTTAATAGGATCAAATAAAAATATAAAGTTTGGTTATTAGATAAATATTTTGCTAAAAACATATGATATTATTATTATTATTTGTGAGAAAATATCATAATACTATTTTCGTTGTTTTGTTTTTTATTTTGTGATAACAAATACAAAAAAAATAAAGAAAATAAAACACAAATTGTAACACATTTTGTTGTTTTATTAATACTATGTATCGTCAGATCATAAAAAAATCATTTTTTTCTAATAACAWAAATTGTTTCATAAAAATATGTTCACTATTTATTTGACACAAAAATAAATATTTATATCTAAAATATTATATATATATATATTGTTTTTGTTGGATAACTAAATAATACTAATTAGATTTAAATTATTAAAAAGAAATTGTTGATTATTTTTTTCAAAATTATTATTAATTTTATTTGATAATTAGTATAAACATATTTTTAATAATAATAATTAATAATTTTGAATATTAATATTTTTTTGTTATGAATTATGAAATTATTTATTATAATGAATAGTATCGCCGATCTGTGAGAAGAGGCCAAAACATTCGCTATCAGCGGACGTATGACTTGAATCGACTGCAACACGAACTGCACAACCAGTACCTCCCGGTGCGACACAAACCATACTTTCATCCGGTCAACGAAGTTTCATCGTATTATTTGCCCAAAAAATATAACCGCATTAATGCCAACATTGAAAACTTTAGCGATAGACTAAACCGACAACAAGCGTATGGCACCAAAACACGTACGGTTAGCACTACATCGCGAGGTGAACACMGGTATTCAGTGACCAGACGGGTATCTCGACCACCAGCAGCACTTGTACCCTATGATCCGCTGCGWGGTATACAACCAGTTGAKCCAACACTAAMCGTACAACCGATTGGACCTGTTTATCGACCGTATGGTCCAAGTGGCGGTGGTCAGGGAGGTGGACAGTGGACAGGTGGTAGCGGTGGTCAGGGAGGAGGTCAGTGGACAGGTGGTAGACGACCAGGCTTTGATGACGATGTCGATGTTGGTATTGGCCAACAATATCCCAGACAACCGTCGCCACCATCAATACCGGGACCCATACCTCCCATAGTCGTACCATTTGTCAACCGACCAACTCTACCGCGTCCGTCACCTCTAATACCCGAATCATACGTCAGGAATTCGACATTTGCCGGCATTCCCGGCTATATACGAGCCGACTATCCCGGTTACACTGMCATTCCYTAYACGGGGTTTCGATGCGCATCTCAACCCTATTACGGATACTACGCGGACATTACAGCCGGMTGTCAGGTATGGTATAGATATGACATACATTTTGTAATTTTTTTGCATGAGAGTGTGTGTGTGTGTGTGTGTGTGTGTGTGTGTGTGTTATATCCTAAAGTATATAAATGTGTTACATTAATTAATTGCCCCTATAATTATTGGTGTATTTCAATATCTATATTGCACATACCTTTCCTTAATAATGCCACGGATGGAGATTGAGGTTATAAATGATGGCAATTATCAGTGAATAAAAAAAATATTATAAAAACAATGGAYTGAAATGGATAGTTATGTTTTTCCTCATTAGGTTTCATTTAAGAGAGAGAGAGAGAGAGAGAGAGAGAGAGAGAGAGAGAGAGAGAGAGAAAGTCGTGCAATACTTTTGGCTATAAAATAAACTTTATTAATTAAATGATTTTTATTTCAAAAAAATGCTAATATAATTTGCCAGATTATATAACGTGCAAATTAACTGTATATTATATATAACATATGATAGTTGATTGATAATCTATGTTGTGTATCATTATAATACACTAATTATTTTTATTATTATTATATACAATATATAATAATTATGTGCACATATGCATATTGAATATTGTATTGATAATAATATTTTTTGTTGTTGTAAACTTAACAAAAATTGACATTTAATTTGTTTGTTTTTACTATTATTTTTCAACATAATAATTTATTGATTTTCTAAATGCCATTTATTAAAATAGTTAATTTTATTTATTTTAATCACATTTAAATTTCTATTATATTATGTTATGATTATTGTTGATTTTGATGTTTTAGTGAGATTTAAAAAAAAATAAAATAAGTTTAATATTAGCAAATATTTATCAGATTAATTGTATAGTATATAAATGTTAATTGCAATACAATATGTGTTAACTAATCTACACAATAGACTATATTATTATTATTATTATTTAAATTAACAAATTAAAAAAAAAACTTTTATTATTTATTTAATATTGGGAAATCATTAAATTATTATTTTATTATTATTAATAATAATAGCAAAATACTGTATTAATTTTATTTATGTTATGAAAGAGTTTTAAATAATAATAATAACAATAATAATAAATAACTTTCAGTGTCAATAAACAGTAAAAATAGGTGATGTGAATGTTAAATAGTATACAAAATATATAGTAGCAAATAAAATATAATATGCAATTTTATTTATTTATTTTTTGAAACATAATAATTGTATTATTTCATTATATAATATACATTTATAAGTTATGTAAAGAAAATAGCAGTTCAGTGTTAACTTAATAAATAGTAATTAATTGTTTCGCAAATAACTATTATAATGATTGTAATAATAATAATAATAGAAAACAAACAAAATGTTAGTGAAATAGAAAAAAGTGAATTATCTATTATTTGCTATTGAATTAAATGATAGACTGGATAATAGAGAGAGAGAGAGAGAGAGAGAGAGAGAGAGAGAGAGACGAATAAAACAAATTTTTTGATTATGTATTCATATGTTATAGCATTTTAAATGATAGGTTTGTTTTGTTTGTTTGTTTGCTAGAGGTTTATATAATAATAATATTTAGTTATTATTATTATTATATTTTATATATTGTTTGCAATAGCAATCAGTAATGTATTGTTTTATAGAAAGTGCAGTATATTATTACTGAATATACTGTATTTTATTATTTCAAAAATTAAAAAAWATATATATATATTCAATATAAATTGCAAAACAAATGCTTTTTTAAAAAAATTATTATATCTTTATTATATATTATATGTTTATTCACATAATCTTTGGATAAAATGTCATAATATTTTTACAACAAATATTATAATATTTGTAAATATATAATCATATAATAAATTATAAGTTATAGAGTTAAAGAAAATTGCTCCTAATATCTAATGTGTGTGTAATTTGATGAGAGAAAATTGAAAGTTACTATAATTTTTCTCTAATTTAATTAGCATTTTAAAAAGCAAGCAAAAAAATTATACACAATATTTGCATTATTATTTATTTCAATTGGTATTATAATATTAAGTGATTTATTAAATGGGAAATACATAAACACTGATCGTAAACAATATTTTTGTTAAATAAATATTATAATATGTTTTTTATGCAAAAAAATAAAGAGTAAGCGATTAGATTATGTGATTCATAAATCACAGGTTTATATATATATATATATATTTCTTGTTATTATAAATACTAATACTGAATATAATTTATTTAATATAACTTCAATGACATTAGGGAAAAAAATGATATATAGCTAATATAGTGTAGTGTATACTGAGTATATCCATATAACATATAATTAATTAAATATTATTTATTAATGATGGGCTCAGTTGACTTTCTCGACTTTTTATGTGTTTTATATCATTTAATACCTGTACAGTATACTGATATACCACCCAATAGATGACCTATTGAGAGGTTATGTATTTTTATTTTATATGTAATTATGTTCACATAATGTATTAGTATTGTGTTTTTGTGATACTATAACCAGTTGCAAATAATCCAATAATAATAATACTAATATAATAATATAAGTGCTATTGTATTATTTGATTTGTRAATCAATTTGAAATATTTTATATATATAGATAAAGAAARTTTTAAAAATAGATAAAAATAACAAATTATTGAATTGAAAATTATTTCTATAAATTTTTATTGTTTCGAAAAAAACACGTCGAAAAATAGCAAAATAAAAATCATTATTCAAATTATTAAATAAATTGATCAAACAGTGTTTAAAATATACAGTATATCTACGATATATTGTATTATATGTAAAAAAAAGTTTAAAACGTCTAAATGGTTTATATTAATTTATTTAAAAAGGCCTCAAATTTAAATTAGATAATAATAATAAATTTCAAACAGTTTTTAAAGGCAATTTGATTTGAAGCAAAAAATGTAAATTTCAAATTCAATTTGCATTTAAAAAGATTAAATGCATTACAATTTAATAATCTCAATAATAATAATAATAATACCTTAAGTTATTTGTTATATAAATAATAATAATGTAATAGTATTAAAATAAATTTGTTTKKATAGAAAAATAAAAATAAATAAATAAAAATTTATAAAATAGCCATATTATTAAGTAAAATAAAATTTACACAATTACTTAATAAAGTTATGCATACATGTTAACAAAATAAAAATATTATTTAATTTTATTTTAAACATAAAAATTTGCAAACAAATTTATTTTATTAAAAATTAATATAATTACATTAGTCAAAATCTACATAATTTAATAATTGTATTTATTTTTGTTAGAGTATTATTTTGCATTACTGATATGCTATATTAAATTCATAATTTATTGTATGATTAGTTTTAATAAATTTATAAATAAATTAAATATATAATAAAAATTATTCCACACTTTAATAAATAKTTTGTTATGATAAACTATTTATATAATATTAACAAAAAAAGAGAGAGAGATTTTACAGTAAATAATTTTAAATCATTTGTAAATTATTGCACTAAATTTTTTTTTAAAAAAAGTATATAACGAGATATATTTTTATTTAAAAAATAAATGTTATCTTTTATTACAAATAATATCGTGTGTAACGGCTATTAACATAAATGGTTTTTATGTCCGATATTATAGAAAATAAAATGTTTTTTTAAATAATAATATATAGTATAATAGCTATTTGTATTTTTCATTTACAAATATTTTATTTCATTTTATTTTATTATACATATAAATTTTTATACTTAAATGTTTGTGTAATGTGTATTAAATTTAATAGAAATATTATATATAATAAATTATATGGATATAACATTCATTGTTTAATAAAATCAATTTTATAATATTTATAATAATATTAATATTTTATTTACACATTATATACGGYATATTGATATATATATATGATATACGTGTGTTTAATCCTCTTAAACAAAGCATTTCCTGATAAATAACTTATCAATACATAAATATTTAAAAAATATTTATCTCAWAAAACATCTGATATTTATATAATACTGTCGACACTGTGTGTGTGTGTGTGTGTGTGTGTGTGTGTGAGAGAGAGAGAGAGAGAGAGAGAGAGAGAGAGAGAGAAAGAGAGAGAGATAGAGTTAAAATCCAATAATGAAATTTATTGTTTTTCATATAGTTTTTTATTATAAAAATATATTATTATATTTAATAAATAATTTTATTATTTCTCTCATTTATATATATATATACTAATTATGGTTATCAATGATGACAACCAATGGCACAGGTATTTCATGTTTGTCAGCCGGACGGCCGTGAGTTTAGTTTTCTGTGTCCCAATAGTACACTATATCACCAAAAGGTACAGACATGCGACTGGTGGTACAATGTTAACTGTGCCGAATCGCCCAGGTACTTTTATTTGAACGCCCGGATCGGTGTATTGCCGTCTATTGATTCAACACTTTACCGGTTTGATCCGCAGCCCATCGGATCCCGAAAGTGATGGCTGAATGTAATCATATGATATTGTTATGCAAATTATCATTTTTTTTAATAAATTTTTGTTTGTTTGTTAGATATAATGTTTATGTATTATGAATTTCCAGGTAATAAAAATAAATAAAATATTATTATTAATATATATATAATAATTTTGAAATTTTATTTTCTCATTAAATTTGGCTTTAAAATAGTGAAAATTATTTTCAACTTAAATAATATATGATAGTTATATATAATAAACTAATTTTACGATAACTATATTGATATGTGAAATATTTTATGTGTAAATCATTTATTATTTTTTTGCTTTTTCTTTAGATTATAAATTAAAATTGAAAGCATTTTTAGCATATTTTTTGTTATAAAAAATATGATTTGTCATCAAAATATTTTAAGTATTTAGTAATAACTTTTTTTATATGTTGTTAAAAGGTTTGTCATAAAGTCAATCCTTAAATAGAGGAAGTAATAAGAAAATCTTTTTTTTTTTTTTTTTTTGATTATATTAGAAATATATACTAAAATACTTTAAATATCAGACAATATATGGTAAAAACAATTATAAACTTTTTTATATAATAAAAATTTTGAATCACAATGTTTATTAATATAAATGACAAAAACATTTTCTAAAAATATATATATATTAATATATATTTATATAAATATTCATTTAGTTTATTAAACAAATAGTAAATTTGGTAAATAATTAAAATTTATTCAAATAAAAATATTATATAATTATATTTTCATAAAGACAAACGCCTATATATTTATATTTATATATATAATCTTCAAATTATATAATAGTTAGTTAATGCAATTTACAATTTTTAGATAAAAAAAAATCAAAACAAAAATTTAAACAAAAATAATAATTATAATCATAATTAATAAATTATAAATTACAGTATTATTATTATGTCATGCAATTGGATATAATATGTGGAAAATTATTTAAAATTATAATTTAGAAAAATAAATAAAATAAGTAATTTTTGCACAAAAAAATTAATTAACTTAAAATTTAAATACTAAATTATTAAAAGTAAAGTGAAATTATTAATAAAAATTAATTAATAAAAATTAATTAATAAAAATTATTATTATTATGTTTAAAAAAATAACAAAAAGTTAGACATTAAAATTATAATAACAAATTTTTTTTTAATATATACTTATTAAATCTTATCGTTGAGTTTTTTTTGCATTTATTGTCAATACATTTATTGATAACACACTAACTCATGTGTGATATATACTGAATATAAGGAATTCAACAACAATAACAAAAATTAAATAATTTCATAAAATAATTTTTTAAAACTTAATTTAAAAGTCATATAAAATATATTTAATAATAATAATAATAATTTATACAATAACAACTTATGTATTAGTTTTTAAAATATAAAGATGATATTTGAATGAAAGGGAGAAAAATGGCAAATAATAATAATATTTTTTTGTTTTGTGTGTTTCAATGACCCATATATTGGTTAAACCGTGAGAGAGAGAGAGAGAGAGAGAGAGAGAGAGAGAGAGAGAGAGAGAGAGAGAGAGAGAGAGCATCTCATTATTGATTCACTGAAAGTTTATGACACAATAGATTAAGTAATGAAAAATAAAAAAATTATCGAAAAAAAATTATGAAATTATATTATAAGATTTTATAACAATAATAAAAAGGGTTCAAAATATTATCAATGATCACTATTTTTATGGCAAATACCTATCACTAAATAATTAAGAAACAAAATGTAGTCATCAAATAAATGTTACATATAATATAAATGTATAAAACATACTATAATTTTAACATATAAATTAAATAATTATAGTAATAAAATAAAAAAGAAATATTAAAAAGTTTACTTAAATTTAAGTAATAATAATTTTTCACGCAATTATAACAACTTTAGATCAGTCAATAATAAATTTTAGGATAATTTAGATGATGTATAGGAATAATAAATAAAAGTCTAGGACAGGGATGTCTAGGAAAGAGAGAGAGAGAGAGAGAGAGAGAGAGAGAGAGAGAGAGAGAGAGAGAGAGAGAGAGAGAGAGAAAGGCAACAATTTGTTGTATGGCTTTTAATTATAATCAAATGATGATTGTTCGCCATCATCTACCGGTTCTTCATCGCGGGTCTGAACAATTGGTCGTTGAGGTTCGGGAGGCGACAACACCGGTGTTATCGGTCTCGGTGCAATTGGTCTCGGTGCCAATGGACGCGGCTGTGATGTCTTGGAAATAGGTCTCGGCTGAGCTATGGGACGACTAACTATTGGACGGGGACCGGGTGCCGGTCGTGGCTGTGGCACAGGTCGGGGAACTGGTGCTGGCGGCAGTGGCCGTTGCACTGGTTGTGGACGCGGAGCGATAGGGCGCTGGATTGGTTGCGGAGCCTTTGAGGGTATCTTTCGCGGGGGTTGCGGTACAACTGGCGCCGGCAGTGGTCTGAAAACGGGTTGTGGCTGTTGTCGAGATGGTTGGCGAGGCGGCTGTCGAGGCGGTTGAACTTTGGTCGGTTGTGGCGGTTGATAACGGGGTGGTTCTATTGGGCGAGAAGGTGGCTGACGGGGTGTTTGGCGCGGCGGTATTGGTGGCAGTGATGGTTGTCTTTGAGGTGGTGGCGGCTGTGGAATTACTGGTCGTGGACCGGGTGCAGGTGCTGGAGATTGTGGCAATTGTGGTGTCTGGTAATCGATATCCTCATCTTCATCATCGGTAGTCTGAACGGGTTGTGATGATGGTATGCGTGATGGTTGCAATGGTTTTACAGCTTGACCGGGTGCTGGTATAACCGGTGCTGAGGGACCAGGCAATGGACCGGGAGACGGTGCTGGTCTGAATGCGGGTCTCGCGGCTACAGCTCCACTATCAGGTCGAGCTGCCGGAGCTGCACCTCCTGGACCAGGTTCGGCACCAGCGCCAGCTTTGCCTAACCAAAAGTAATTATAATTATTATTATTATCTAATAATTAGGTAAATCATAATCTCATACCTAGTTCTTCATTAATACCATAGAAGTTGGGTGTTGTCGAACAGTCCACTGCATGCCAGTAATCGCAGCCAAGTATGGCCTGATTGAAGACAGTGCCGATACCGCACAGGAAGCTCTCTTTGCGGCCCTGAAAACACAGATGATAGGCCTGACATTGGGTCTCCATATCGGCATACATTCCCGGTTCGAACGGCACTCCCTGACAGGTGAAACCTGTTTTCGGTATTTGACTATAACCGGGAAAGTCGACGCCCGGCGTTCCCATTACGCCACCATAGATGGGCGGTTCGGGAACAGCTTCACCGTCGGCCGCGTTGAAGTCGCCTTCGTCTTCTTGCGGCTGTTGCGGGCGTTGCGGTCGACCGGGTCGTGTCCGTTGCGGTGCACCGACATCGCTGATGTCCTCCTGTTCCTCGAAAACCTGTGAGGGAGGAGGTGGTGGTGGCGGCGGACGACTTTTAGTGCCCTGACGTTTGATCTGTTTAATGATTTATCAGTAGATATAAAATACATGTACAGTATGTTTGCGATTATAAAATTTTTTTTTTATTTATAAACATTATTAACATTTGCTATCTGAGTATAAGTTAATCTGACATTAAATTAATTATTATAAATAATTAATAATATGATTTTTATTTAATTAGGTTTTAATTTTGAAAGTATAATTAAAATAAACAAATTTTTGTCTGTTTTTTGTTTGTTTGTTTAATTGTTTATTTCATTTGCTAACAATTTCTTTGTTATGTTTGAATTTGTAATATTTTTTAGTTTGCAAAAAAATCTCAATTACAGTAATAATTACTAATAAAATTGTAATTAATTGTTGGCAATAAAATTGCTGGTATWATAATTATGATAATAATTGGTTTCCTCATATTTATTTATAAAAGTTTTTGTACTTATAAGATAATAATTATAATAATAATAATAAAAATAATAATAATATACATATCATTTTATTATAATATTTAATATTTATTATGTAACTAAAGACCACTAGATGTTTAAAACTAATGCAATAATAATTATATTAATAATTATTTATAAGCAATCATTTTTATAATAATTTATTTTTAATATGCTGCTTTATATATATATACTAATAAAATTTAAACATAAACTATAAAAATTTCATTAATATTACATTTTAAAATTATAAATGCATTAAAATAAATCTACAATTAAAAAATATATATATAAATAAAATAATTAAAACATACCCGGTTATTTTGACAATTAACCGATTCAAGTGATAAATACACAAATAATAATAATAACAGTGAATATTTTAAATACATATTTGTTGTTAAAAAAATTATTTTAAATAAGATCACAGTTTAATGATAATACAAAAAAATATATAGTAAACTCTTAATATAATTTTCACACATAAAACATACAAAATAAAATCCTCTTATAAAGTGATAGAAAAAACAACTTTTAGTTTTCTATACATGTAATCACAAATTGAATCAAACTTTCATAACTTTTTTTTATAATAAAAAAATTTTGTTGATTTCTAACTATTGATGACCCAAACAATAGGTCTCTTAAAGTGTTAGTGAAATCGTTCACTGATAGCGCCGGGCTTTTTATAAACACCTCAACAACAACAACAATAATAACAACAAATATCAAACAACTAACCTAACGGTGCTACAAATGGATTGCCTCTTTTTTGCCTCAATTTGCTTGTCTGGTCGGCTCTCTCTTACTATAGTCTTATATAATATTGTAATAATAATAATAATAATAATAATTTTATGAAAAGCGCATAACAATTGAATAGATATTTCATTTTTCATATATATTTTGTGTGTTAAACCAAAAGGTGAAGGAAGTCTTTTAATGAGAGAGAGAGAGAGAGAGAGAGAGAGAGAGAGAGAGAGAGAGAGAGAGAGAGAGAGAGAGGTTGAAGGAGGAGATGAAGACCCAAATTCTTGACTGGAAAGTGAGTAATAATAATAATAATAATAATAATAAATACAGTAATGTTATAAACTAAAGGATGGCTTAAATATATGAGACTATATAGTATAGTACACACCGTTGTAATCATAATATTATATTAAGCATATATAATATAAATATATATATATATATACATTATATTTATATTTATTTTAATGTCAGTCATATGGTATTTAATAATCCATTGAATTTAATATAATATATGGTTTTATATAAACAGTTTGTTTTATTTTTTTCTATTTCATTGAAAATCACGTAAAACATAACCAAAATTTTAGACACGATTTCAATTAAATCGAGGCAATCGAGAGGCAGATTCCTTTCCCCTCTTTTTTGTATTAACTAACAACACAACAATCGTACAGTAATATTATGTATCTAAAACACCATATATATTATGGATGATTGCCTCATCTATACATATCTGTGCCCATAATAATACAGTTACAAATAAATAATAATAATATGCCATAATTTATTAAAAATCAATATTATAATATGATTAAAAAACAAATTTTGATCGGTGCTCGTGAAGCTTAATAAATATATATATATAAATTATATATATAAATATAATATATATATATTTATTGATTGATTATTAATAAAGTATTAAAGTATTAAAGTACCTTGATGAAGACTTAATTTTATTTTATTTTTTTTAAAAACTATTGACAATATTAATCTGTAAAATATTAACATTTAATAATATTTGTATAAACAGTTTTTTCTCAAATATTTAAATTTCTTAAAATAATAATTTCCAAAAAACAACTGACAATAATCCATAATTTATTTTGAAATTATTATTTAGTAAAAAAATTAATAAAACAAATCAATATATTATTATTATATGAAAAAATCAATGGTTACTATTTTATTATTACTATTATAAATAAATTGATAAAAATAACAAAATTATATTTTTAATATATAAATTATTTAAATAAAAAAGGTTTTATTTTATCAATTTTTTTGATGAGTAAAAATAGGGGTCACAGAGTCAAGGATACAAACAAATATATATATATATAATATATTTAACACTTTATCAGAGAGTTTGTATTTTTTTTATTTAGAAAAATATTTTTTTAGAAATTTAATAATAATATCTAAATATGTAATCTCTTTTGTATTCAATTTATTTATTTATTTTCATAAATACGACTTATTTTATTATAACAACACAACTACTCTACAATTTTTTTTTTGATTGTTATAATTATTGCAAAATTATTATTGCATTAATTGTTTTTTAGAGTTTAATGTTCATATTGATGGTGTCTATAATAATAATAAAAATAAAATAACAATTACTACAAAAGCTAGAATAAAAACAAATAACAACAAAATTTAATTAAAATACTAATTACTATAATAATTTATTATTATTATAACTTTTTTTAAAATTTAATAATTAAAAATAGCACAACTTTTTTTTAACAAATGCTAACCAATGTTAGTTTATTTGTTAAAAGTTCAAAGTCATAGATTTTTATAGCATATTTAAAGTTTATAAATATACTTAATATTTTTCAAAAAAACTAAACTTATTTATAAATACTTCATATTAAATATGAAAAGTTTTTTTAGACATGTATTAATAATAGATAACATGTTTTTTCAACTCTCAATTTGTATGCCATTATAAAGTGAGATTTAAATTATATATAAAAATCTTTATTTTTATAATTTAAAAAAAATAAGTGTGAATACAAAAGTTTTCATTATTATCGTTATTTTCATTGTTATTGTTATTATAGAGACTCACTTTATTAGAGAGAGAAAGAAAGAGAGAGAGAGAGAGAGAGAGAGAGAGAGAGAGAGAGAGAGAGAGAGAGAGAGAGTATTACTACTATAATTATTAGATAGTTTTAATATACAGTATTTATCATATAATATATACAATAATTTTTTTTAGTAAAAAGTATATTTTGAAATCGTATAAAATTATAATAATAATAATAACAAAAATAATCTTGACTTAAATCTTGTTTAAATATTTTTGTATAAAAATAATTTACATTTATTATTATTTTTATTATTATTATTATAACTATTTGATGAAAACCATGTATGTGTGTGTGTGTGTGTGTTAGGTAATGAAAGATAATGATACAAAATTTTTTTGTTTTAACTAAAATTAGTTTTTCTAGTTTTTGTGTGTGAATATGTTTGTAATAAATTTATATATATATATATATATATCTACTGTATATAAAATTACTTACACTTATTATATTAAATTTTATTTTTATTATTAAAAGGTGGATTGGGATGATAAGTATGCCAAATAAAATAAATTGCAATATAAAAGAGTAACCTTTATTTTTTATAATAAAAAAAAATAATAATAATAACAAAATATTTATAATAAATTACCACAATTTCTATTTATTTTTACTGTATTGTTATTATTATTATGATTATTATTATTCTATTTTATTATATTATAAATACAATAATAATAATAGTAGTATCTCAATAGTAGTTGAATTTTAATGCAATAATTTTGACTACAGTTTCAATTTGGGAAAAACTTAACGCAAAATAAAAGTTTTAAATAATGTTATATATTTATAAATAAAAGTATTTATTGATTAATTCACTAATATGTGTTAAAATATAATATATATATACTATATGTACAGTTTTATATACAGTTTATATATAGAGTATTATATTGTTAAGATAATTACTATAATATTTTATTATTTGGGTAATTATTAGTTTTTATTATAATTATATAAAACTGGAAATAATTTTTTTTATATTCTAAATTTAGTACATTATTTCGAAAATACTATTGATTTAATTATCAATATTTTAGGATAGCATATTATAGTACAATTTTTTAACTTTATAAAATAGTTTAGACATCATATATATACTTATAATTTATTAATATATAAAGTATGGGATTTTTTCATATATTTTAAATCAATATATAATAATCAATTTAAAAACACTCATCTATGATACTAAAATGAAATTTTAATTTTTAACAAATATTATAAATCTAATATAAATAAATCATTACTTAATATTGTTGATTAAAAATCATACAAAATAATAATTATTTTTAATTTAAAAATTTAAATTATTATATTTTTTAAAAATTATAAATTGACATTATAACATGAGTATCATTATTATCAAAAATAATTTATTACAGTTTGTAAAATAATGTTTTTATTTATTGTTTAACTTATTGTATAATTTTTATAATTATTTAATATAGTATTTACAATAATAGTCATTGATAAAATTAACTATAAATATAGAAAACAAATAATAATTTATAACTATCATACTATAATTATAATTATATACAATGTTATAAAAATAAGCAATTATAATATAAACATTTATTATTTGTTAATTTAATATTTTAATAAAACTTTTATTATCGTTATTTGTAAATATAATCAATTTTAAATATGAAGATTTTTTTTTGTTTTTTTAAATATTCAATAACAATTTGATAATTAAATAATAATTTGTAATCAATTATATATTTTTCTGCAATAATGTTAAGTTGAATACTAAAATAGTGTCCAATTTTTAACAGTTATTTTACAATTAACTAAAATAATTAAATGCTAATATCATATATTCAGTAATAAATTCTTAGTTTTCAAGTGCATATACAGTATATATATATATATATATATATATATATATATATTTATTTATTTATTTATATAAAATATTATATTCAAACAAAGTTGAAAAATTTCCTTGAAAATTTTTTAAAAATAGTTTATGATGTTAGTTAACAACAATTATATACATTTTTTCGTTGTTGAAAATACATACACAAAATAACTTGTATTCAACACAAGTAATTGATAGTTAACAATGAATGGTAATAATTTGTATTCATTTACAATAAATACTGTAATAACAAATATATAATAAAATATAATATAATATAGTGTACAGTACTGTTTATACATAAAAATATATGATTATATGAAAATATATTATAGAGTATAATATAGACAGACAGTATTGCAATTATTAGCACAAAATATAGATAACAAAAGATAAATATATTGTTTTTTTTCGAAAAAAAATTATACTAAGATTTATAATTATTTTTATAACTGTATTTTCTTTTAGTATAATAAAAATATTTTATTTTATTTTGGAAATTACAAAACACTAACAATAGATTACTTTATTATATACTACATTATAATCAATGGTTATCATAATAACAACGATTTAACAGACATTTGTTCAAAAAATATATATATAAATTGAATTTCTAATATAAATTACAATATATATATATATATATATTGTATAATAAAATTTAAAATTTTTAATAATAATAATAATATTAATATAGTATTAATAAATAATAATAAAATAGGTATTTTGTTTGTCAAAATCCAGTTTATATTTAAATATCCACTTTTAAAATTATAATATAAATGTTTAAGTAATACTTTTTATAATAACAGTTATTTAGCTATAAATAATCCACTGTGTATTTTGCTAATACTGTACTTTTCCTAAAATTTTATATAAATAAATAATTTAATTACTAATTAATTATAAAAAAAAGATTAAATTGATAGCATTTTATGGTATATACACACACACACACACTTCAAATAAACATTTTAAATAAATAATTAACATTTTTAAAAATTAACTAAAAATACCGTATTTTATCTTTTTTATTATTGCTAATTAATTAAATTATATACTTATAGTAAATGTCTATATAATTAAATTATTTTTATTATTATCATTATATCACAAAAATGTTTGAGCACTTGATGTCAACCTTGACTGAAAAAGACCAGACATCTTATAAAAAGTTTTTTTTAATTATTAAATTAAAGCAAATATTGTTTGTTTAGTAGGTTTTTGTTAATGATTTACATATATGGCTAATGGTTTGATCAGTTAGTTTGATAGCCAACTGTGTGTATGTAATACATGTATGCTTAAGTGTCCCATTTGTTTATATATACTGTATATACTGTATATTGCTATATTATAAAAATACTGTATATTGTATTAATGTTTTAAATAACTTTTTGTTTTATTAATGTATACAATATTATTGTTTACCTTTAAAATAAAAAAGTTTAAGTAGTAATTGTTATTTTTTTACTGTTAAGTCAATATAATTGAGACTTTTTATTATTTACTATATAAGAGAAAGATATGTTTATTATTTTATTGATAATATATAAAATACTATATATTTATTTTGAATTGTTTTACTTTATATTTTAAATTGAATCTAAAATAAACAAATAATATGTAAAAATTTTATTTACATTAACTATAATTATAGTGTTTTTTTCTTTATTATAAAGCAAACAGTTTGGGAATAAATTGATTGATTTGTCTGATTGTATGAAAATATATCACTGAAAACCTATTGAAACAAACAAATTATTTAGTAATTATTACTATATATAGAGAAAAAATAGTAATAAGAAAATATACTTAAGTACTATATTAGAATTAATAGCATTAAAAAAATGTTTTTTTAAAAACATAAAATTTATTATATTTAAAACTTAAATTGAAGTTATCATTACAATTAATACTACTATTGTTTGGCATTTTTGGTAGAAAATAATTGGAAATAATCAACAAAAAAATATTTAATGTGTTAAAACAATCAGAATTTAATATTAAATTTAATAATATTTATCCATATAATCCACTTTCACTGAACAACACTAACTAACCCATACACCCACACAATCACTTAAAAAAACAATTTTTTATGCCATTTATTTGATACAATATTGTCTGTTTGTAACCTTTATTTAATGAATTAAAACATAAATATAGTTAGTTTTTTTAAAAAATCAATTAAATCTGGTTTTGATATTGTTTTTATTTTGGAAAATATAATTCACAATTTGTTAAACTTTTTTTTAAATTTTCTAACTTTCTCTCTCTCTCTCTCTTTCATAATATATATAAAACTATATATCTGTTTGATATTTTTTATTTTTTGTTGGCAAACAATTATGATAACCACCCAAACAGATACCCAGTGTGTGTGTGCCATATGTCAAAATATTTAGCCAACAAAATTCAATAGTATAGATAACTATTGCTGATATCAATGGATAAACACTATTATCATTATATCTTATATATATATATACTATACAAACAAATTTGATATACAATATGAGGGCCAATGAAGAGGTGGTGATGGCATAGACAATGAGATTTCAATATATATTTTTTTTAATAAACAAAAATACTTTATTTTTATTATTGAACAAAAAATTAGATAATTGTTTCAATAAAAAAAAGAAACTGTTTTATTAAATGAGATTCAGTCGTGAGTTATTGTATACAAAATAAACCACTTTATAAAATACATTTATTAGTAGATAACTATCAAAATTATATTTGAAATTGAAATTTGATTATTGATATCATATTGAATTATATAGATTATAGAAGATTTGCCTAAATTGATAAATATTTACATACAGTTTATAAATTTATGAAAATAGGACATAAAATCATTTAAATAATTAACTAATTTTTTGTGTTATAAGTTTTGTATAATGTGTTATAAATATTTTTTAAAATATCATTTTTCTAGTGAAATATATTTAATTAATTTCAAGGGAATAAATGACTGATACATAACAAACAGGGGTTGTATTATTTCGGTCCATATTTGGTTAGGTTTACTGTTATTTTATATATATATAATATTTTTGTTGTTGTTGTTGAAGATTGATATCATAAATATTGTTGTTTATTTAAGTAATAAAATGTGATTTATATGAATTTGACATAAATTTACAAATTTATGTATTAAATTAATGACTAATACTCGGTACTTATAAATATACTTTTATATAAAGTATATCTTTATGTATATATGTGTAAAGGTTTTCATAAGTATCAAAAATACAGTATAATTTAAGTTATTTTATTTTATTTATATGTATTTGACATCAAAATGTTATGATATTTTTTTTTAAATATAAATTTTGTTGATTTATTTTAGCAGTAGTATAATACTTATAATACTAATTAAAAGTTGCAAATTTTATTGTAACTTCATATATGTAATATCTAGATGCCAAGGTAATTTTCATTGGTATTTGACAATTATAAAACAAAAATAATTACTCATTTTACAAATAAAATTTTTATTTTGTTTCTAGTTAAGCAAATTGTAAAGTTTTTAATATATATATATATATATATATATATATATATCATAGATATAGATATAGATATAGACATTACAATTATAATTTAGTTATAAATTTAAATAAATAATATACAATACTATATAAGCAATAAATAATTATGTAATCAAAATGCAATAATACAATATAATTATTGCACAATATTGAAATTGTTATTTTTGTTTTATTTAAAAAAAACAATAATATTGTATATTATTTAATATAAATTCTATCAATAGATTACTTATACTGTTAACTACTGAAATAATATAAAAGTAATAAAAATAATAATAATAACATTTAATTACATATTTCGATGACGTGATAGTGACAGTAATTGCATATTATTAGTGATATAATGATTAGATTTTTTGATAATAATACTATTAATTCATAAAAAAATTCTTGAAACTATTAATTACTAGAATTATGAATAAAATTTTTTGAATAAATTAATCACTTATCAGTAATTTTCTATTATCATTATTATCATTATTGTGAAAGTTATTGTTATTATTAAAAATAAAGTTTAACAAATAGCTTTAATATTTCTATAAAATATTTACAGTATAATAGTTTAGAATAATATATTGTATATTAATAATTAATTAGAAATTTTTTTAAATATAATTTATTTCAGTAATAATAATAATAATAATAATAAATATTTAAAATTGCTAATTAATTATTATACAATAATGATAATAAATTATAATTTAACACTTACTAATAATTATAAAGTAAATACAAAACTAATATGATTAAAAAATTACGAGTCAATAATTTATTAAAATTGAACTTAAAATTATAATCAAAAAATTTGTTTAATACAGTATTATTATACTAAACTTAAACGTATTAAAAACTTAAAAGTATTTAAATAATAAAAATGCTATTATTATTATAACAGTAATAGAAAAATATTATATTTTCAAAAAAGTTATAAAATATATTATACAATAAGGCACTTAAAAAATATTAGATTTTTAGTCAAAAAAGCCAACAGTTTTTAAAAGCATATATTGGATATTAAACGTGACGTTAAAAAAAAGATAATTCAATTTATTGTTATGTATTTTATTATAAATGCCAATCATTTCCGATGAGATATTTTTTTGGCAAACAATAAATAATGAAAAAATAAATATATTTATGTTGTTATCTAATATTTTTACATATTTTCAAATTGGGAAAAATTATGGTTATTGTTATTACAAGCAATAATCATTATTATATTTAAATATTAACTAGAAATATGTAATATCGCATATATTGTAGATTTTTTTATGTTTAAAACTATTTATTTTTTAGTAAAACATTTTTGTATACTGTACAGTATATGCTTAATAAATAATAAAACAAATATTAAAATTTAAAAACTAATTAATATTTCAATCGACAAATTCAATGACAATAATATTTTCAATTGATGAATAAATACAAAACAAAAATTATTTAAACATTTTTTTTTGTTTTGTTTTTAAATGAGGAAATTGTTACATAAAACACACTAAATATTTTAATATTTTATAAAATACATGAGAAAATTGATGATTGAATGAGAAAAAAAAGAGAAATCTTTTATTTTATTAATATTGAAAATCTAATGACTTATTGAGTATTAAATTTTTTATAATAATAATATATTAAATATTAAATCAATTGTATAGACAACAACAAAAATTGATTGTTCACAACGTTTTACTGGTCATCACAACATTTAAACACTGATATTATAATATAAAAGTGTGAATAAAATTATAAAAAGTAATTTAACTCTCATATTATTATTAAAATTATTATTAAAGTTATCATTATTAATATTTAGTTTATCCATCAATTTATTGTATGTAAACTATATTGAATGATAATAATTTTATTTCTCATCAATTTATTTAGCTAAATTCAAAGTTCAAATTGATTATATATATATATATATATATATATTAATAGTTTATATAAGTTTCACCTCAAATAAAATGTTTTCTTTAAAAAACTAAAAGTAATGCTAAAAGTAATTATTCACTAAAAAATTGAAAAACATAATAAATTTTGTTTTGTTGTTAATAAAATACAAACAATTTTTATTATGTTATTTACTTTTTCTTACTTTTTCTTTCTAATTATTGATTCAATGAATAGTTCTCTCACTCTCTCTCTCTCTCTCTCTCTCTCTCTTTCTTTCTTTCTCTCTCTCTCTCTCTCCCTTTAAATATATAAAAAACAAAATTTTGATAATTATATAAAATGAAAATATCAATAATTTATAAGTTTTCTCATAACATAAAGATTAAATGAGTGAAATTTAAACAACAAAATTAAAAATTATTTATTATTTAAGTATTAACTGTTATTTTCAATTTAACAACAAAATTATTTTCAATTTTCTTTTCGTATAAATATGTTTTCATATTTCATAAGTCAATCGATGAATAAAATTATATTTGTATTAACCATTATAGTAGTAAATAATGTTTATTGAGTATAATAATTGATTTACAATTGAAAAATTGAAAAAAATAAATAAATGCTATAAATAATATTTTAATGTATAATAATGTACAGTAATAAATAAAGCTATAATAATGCTAAATGAAAAAAATATAATTAAATATAATTGCAATTGACAGCAAAAAAAAGCATACTAAATATAAATGTATAAATAATTTTGTTTTTTAAGGGGAAAACCAGTACTATAAATACAATATACTATTAATACTGTACACAAATTTTATATTAAAATTATAATTTTTAAAAATAATTATCTTATTTATTTATAATTATCAATTTACTTCTAGTTTACATCCGTTATATAGCAAAACATTTTTTTCAGGCTATTAATTTAATTTTACTAATTTAAAATTAAAATTGATTTAATGGTATTACAATCCATACAACTAATAAATAACATCTTTGAAATAAAACAATAATTTTAAACAGCAATTACAGTATATTGTGAAATATTTTTCTTAAATATCTGATTGAATTAATTATATGTTTTTAAACAAAAAACAATTTAATTGAATGTCCAAAATATTGATGTTATTTTATTATACTAATCGATGAAAATCATGAATTTACTATCAAAAAAAAATATTTTGTGTTAAAAATGATGTTAATTATAATAATAAAATTACACAATAAAATTTGCATTTTATTAGCCGATAAAAACCAATTGTCATGATTTTTTTCAAAAACCCGTACTGTTTATTACAATATAATTAACTGATAATCTTATCAATGATATATCTATTAAACAGTATATACTGTATCTATCTATACATACACATAAAAAATTGTGTGATTTTTATATAATATTTTATTATTTCATTTTCATTTATTTAAATAACACACACAAACATATAAACAATATTTAGTACACTTAAACTACAGTATATATCATTGTGTAATAGTAGTGATAATTTATATTTTGTATGCGATATTATTGCAAGCCTTGAATTAAAATCTCTCTCTCTCTCTCTCTCTCTCTCTCTCTCTCTCTCTCTCTCTCTCTTACTCACCAATGATGATGATTATGATGACCCTCATTATTTTATTCATAAATATATATAACTAAATATAAGGTATATACACGATAATTGTTAAAACAAAATTATATATTATATTGTGTATATGTGTGTATGTTATGGTTTAGTGGGAGAAACCAAATAAAATTTTCAATACAGAGAAATTTTCCCAAAATTATTTTATTATAAATATACGGTATATTAACAAATGAGAAAAATAAAATTTTATTAAAATATTCTTATTTAGTTTACTATAATAGTAATTCATATGATATATTAGTTTGAATAGATATACAAAAAAAAACAATTTCTATTTTAAGGTATGCTATAAGTATCATCTTTTATAATATTTACTGTATAGTGAATACATAATGATGTAATCATCAATTTTTTATGGCTTTCCCCAGATTTTGGTCTTTAAATTGATTATTATTATTATTATTTCAATTGAAGGGGAAAGTTAGTGTATCTGATGAAAGGACTTACCTTTTATGACCAATTAAAGGTGTTTTTCACTATTAAAAAGCGCTTATCTTTTATTATTGCTATTAGTGTGTGAGTGTGTGGTGTATATATTTATTTATATAACTATACAGTAGTATAAAAGCTTATTATATTTACATATATATAAATTATATATATATTATATTAAATAAATATATTTTATTTTAGATACTACTACTACTTTTACTACTCACCCCCTTATTTACACAATACCTTATGTATGTGACTTACATGACTAATATGACTATAGGCTATACACATACACACAGTATTTATTAAATTTTATTGAGTTTCTATTGAATTATTTATTTTTCAAAAAATAACAAATAAAAGGTAATAATAATAATAATAATAATCAAATAAAAGAAAATATTATCATTATTTTACTTTCTATATAAAAAGCTCCAGCCTTATTGGTAATGATACTCATGTAGCTTTTGGAGGTCTATCGAGACATAACCGTCCCCTYAAATAAAAATTTAATAATAATTATAAATAATAATAAACGGTATATCTCTCTGTCTCTATCACTCTATCATCACTTGAGTCTTGTAAACAGATATCTTCAGAAACACTGTTGAAGAAGACTTCCTATGATTTTGTGAACAAATAAAAAAGTTAATGATTTTTATAATTTTTCTGTTAATTGTTGTCTAATAATGTTTTTTTTTATTCATAGTTGTTGTTGATGTWGTTTATACAGTATTTTATTGTATTATTATAAAGAGCTTAATATAGAAGTGAAAACATTTTTGTTTGTTTAAAAAAAGTAAAAATAAATATAATTTAAAAATTTTTGCTTTTCTATTGTCTTTAAATATGTATATAAATATATAATTTGTGTTTCTTAAAAATTTACTTATATTTTTTACCATTTATTACTTATATCATTATTATTTTATATAAAACATTATTATTATTATTATTATTATTATTATTATTACAATATATATAGTTAATAGTTTTGCACTCCTTTTTTCTCTATGTGTTTTGTATGTTATGTTTTTTAATTTTGTTTATTCAAAGAAAAAGTAATAATAATAATAATATTTTTATTTAATAATAATTATTATTATTATCGTAATAGTAGTTAATATAATAATAAATGTTTGTTTGAGAGGATAGTTGAAGAAGACACTCAAAAAAAATTTATTTAACAAAAAAAATTTCAATAATACTGTATTTATTTCTATTATATTTTGTTTACTAAAAGAGATTTTATTTTCTCATAAGATTTTCATTTCAAGAGTTTGTTTTTATTTCAGCCAAAAGTTTATATATTTTTTCCTTATATTTAAGATTTTTTTGTTTCATTTCATGTTTTATTTCATTCATTTACTAAAATATTATTTTTCCAAATATTTTCTCACAGATTATCCAACAATTTCTATCATAATTTTCTAACCAAATGATGGTGTGATTGTATGTTTAGATTATATATATATTTTTTAAAAAAATTATAATATAAACAACTATTGCTTGAATTTTATTTGTTTTAATCAACAAAAATATAATAATAATAATTTTAATAATTAGTTTTGTTTTGTTTTTAGTAATTATTATATATTGTGTTCATCAATAATAAATAATTTTCATAATATTAATAATAAATAAAATAAAAATGTTTATTAAATACTTATTATTCGCCGTTATTGTCATAAATGCAGTCAACTGTCAAAACATTAGAGTAAGTATTAGTTATTATAAATTATTTGATATTATTATTATTATTATTTATTTTATATAATTATTTATATGAATATTAAAATATTTGACTATGCAATGAGCTTAATATTTATTTTTTATTAATTTTTGTTTGTTTGTTAAGCATGTATTATTTAAATGATTAAAAACAAATTCATTATAATATGGATACACTTTGAATAATAATATTATATAATTATAACACTGTTTGTTTGAGTTGAATATTTAAATTTCAAAATAAATATTTGTCATTTTTATTAAATATTTATTTCAATATATACAGTATACAGTATATACTGTAGTATTATGTATTGTACTGTATTTATACTATACAATAATTGAATATTAAGTTTCATCAATAATTGAATATTTATAATAGATTATGAATTATTTTGTAATAGTTTTTTTTTTGAAAAATTTAAATTAATTACCATTTATTTTCTACGGAAGTGAGTGTGTCTAATGCAAACAAATCGTGTATCAATTAATTATACATTTAAAAAAAAWTTATATATATATTTTAAATAATTTTCCACTATATATTAATTTATTTYCAAAGTAAATTTTATTAAAAAATTATTTTAATTTAATCTAATTTTTGTGTTGGATTGTATTGATGTGCTTAAGAAAAAAATGAGAAAAAATAAATAAATAAGAAAAACAAAAGTTATTTGCTATATAATACATAATAGCATTAATTTTTTATTATTATTATTACAGTATTATTTTGCTTACTGACCCTAATATATGGATATAAAAGATGATAAAACATTTTGTAAAATGTTAATTATATTATAGAGTATTTTTTAATGGTATTTCTAAAAAAATAATAATTAGATATTTTTTAATTTATATATTTTTAAGCAATTTGTTGAAATCATAAATGAATTTAATAACTAGAAACATAATAATTAGTTATTTTTTATTGAAAATATTAAATTACTGTTACTTTTTATAATATTATATTTTTTGACTGTCCACTGATTTTAATTTTTTATTAATAATTATATGATTTTGTTGTATTAATTTGAATTTAACTTTATTATAGTATTTGAAATTTTTTATTAGTTTCACGTACAGTATATTTGATGTAGATTTGCATTAATTATTGTTTAATACTTTAGGAAAAAATCAATTTACTTTACTATTTCAAACATTATTGATATTATGTTTTTTTATAAATGTATTACACATTATTATTCAAAAAATACTTTATTCAATATTTTTTTTTAAAATTCATAATAAAAAAAATATTATCTTTTCTGATGATTAATTAAAAGTTGAATGAATCAATCAATTCAAGGATTGAATTGATTATATTCATCAAAAATATATAATAAAATTTAATTACAAAAAACATAAATACATTATTTAAAGATACTTAATATAACAATAAAATTCAAGTTTAATAACTTTTTGATTAATATTATTTAAATTATTTGAATCAAACTTAATTATTTAAATAATATTTTGTGCTATATTATATTGTTAGTATTATTACCTTGACACTATCATAATTTTCTTAAAATTTATTTCAATAGAAAATTTAATGTATTATCATAATGTTATATTTTAAATGTTATTTAATTAACATTTAAAAAAACAATTTCATTATGATTTTAATAAAAAAGTTGATTGATTAAAAATTAATAATWAATTTTTTTATAAAAAAATTTATCAATAATTATAATAAATTATAAAAAAACAATTATAGTATATAATGTATTGCATAACAAATACTAGTATTTAAACATTAATTAATCAAAAGTTTTTTTAGGAAAAATGTTTAAATAATTTTTCATTTTTATGTTAATAAAAATTTTAATTATTATTACTGTTTTTAGGTCCGACGTCAAGGTGTTAAAGGATATYCACCACAACAACAGCAAATAGGAACTGGATATCGACCGCCACCACCACCTCCACCGCAATCGAAAGTAATTGCAACCCAACGCACCCGTCCTTCTCGTCCGAGACCTCCACCGCGACCACAACTTCAAGAAGACGAGGGATCGGTCAACGCGGCCGACGGCGAGGCCAATGCTGAGCCACCGATTTATGGCGGCGTTATGGGAACGCCTGGCGTCGACTTTCCCGGCTATACTCAGATACCGAAAACCAGTTTCACCTGTACTGGCCAGCCATACGAACCGGGAATGTATGCCGATATGGAAGCCCAGTGTCAGATCTATCACATGTGCTTTCAGGGACGCAAAGAGAGCTTCATGTGTCCGATCGGCACTGTCTTCAATCAGGCCATACTTGGCTGCGATTACTGGCATTCAGTAGACTGTTCGGCGACACCRAACTTCTATGGAATCAATGAAGAATTAGGTATATAATTGATTCAACTTTTCATAATTATTATTGAGTTTTATTCATACAATCGTTAACTTTAGGCAAAGCCGGTGCCGAACCGGGACCGGGAGGCGCGCCACCGCCGGCCAGACAACAACAACAAGGCAAGCAACCGCCCCGTAGACCAGCGCCAGCATTACCAAGACCTCAACCTCCCAGACAGCAACCGCCACCACAAAAAATCAATGTCATAGCGCCGCCACCACAGCATCAAATAGCCGCCAAAATCCCGCAGCGACCACAACCCCCGGCTCCACAACCGTTCAGACCACAACCCGTAGCGCCACAACCACAGCCACCGCGAAAACTACCGCCACAGAGACCGTACCCACAACAGCCCCAACAGCAGCGTCCTTATCAACCTCAGCCCCAACAGCCTCGTCCTTATCAGCCACAACCTCAACAGCGACCATTAGCACCGATACCGCGACCCCAACCCTATCCTCAACCTCAACAAAGACCATACGTTCCACAGCCGCCGCCACAGCCCAGACCGCAACCGCGACCAATTGGTAAGACATCTCCACCCCGACCCATTCTCCCGCCCCCTGTCCTACCACCCAGAGTACCTTTACCGCCAGCACTGCCGCCACAAATACCGCAACGACCTATTGTTCAGACAAGAGATGAAGAACCGGTCGATTTTAGTCAAAAACAGATCCAATCGTATGACTACTAAAGCGCCGGGAATTATGGCATTACATTGAATGCCTATTTCATTGCTATCAGTCATTGCTATCATTTTATTAMATCAAAAAATTTTGAATACATGATAATAAAATAGACAAAATACACAATATTTACCACATATTTATGTATATTTACAACACTTTTTTGATAATATCTATTAATTTTTTTTATTAAGGGGTTTAAAATATTAATACATATATTTGTTATGATATTTAATCAATCAATACTAACATCACAAAAATAAAACAATTTTTGATATATTTTWATTATATGTWATAATAAKAAAACTAATAATAATAATAATAATGTTATCATTATTGATATATTTCAATAATTATTCACMAAATTAAGTGTTATTATTATCCAGATATTGAATAGTTATTTAGATGTATACCAAATTAAAATTAGTCATTATTTTTGATTAATAAGTTTATTTGTTATAAAAGTTTTTTTTATAAAATATTTTACTATTTGTTTAAGAAACATTTGTTTATTATTTTAATAATTTATAATAATCTCAYTATTAATAACTATTAGTATATGRTTTAATCATTTGGATCATTGAAAAAACAAACAAAAATATTTAAGAAAAGGTGCAAGTTTATATTTAAACAAAAATTAAACTAATAACTAATAACTAAATGTCATTTATAAAATAAATGTTTTTTATAAAAAAATATTWTTGTATAAAATCATTGTCATTATAATTATTTTATTTTTTTTTAAAAAAATTGATCCAATYCTAAACTATTCATAATGATTTTTCAAAAATATTAACAAGTAAAGTTTACTAAAAATTTTGCTTTATTTAATTGTACAATTTTTTTAAACAAAATATTGTTGATAATACAGTAATTGCAACATTATATTTGTAACAATTTAATATAATAATATCTATCAAAATACCGTATATATATATAATTGTATTGTCACATTAATTAATAACTATTACTTTAACTATAACTATAATTAAACTAMAATTTTAAAAATAATTAATTTTCATAAATGTTATTATAATTTTACAAACATATTTATATATTTAATATTAATTAATCACTTAATTCAATTTATATTTATATAACGGTATATTATAATGTCTAATATTTTATATCCATTTATAAATTTATTAATTCAATTTTTTTATTTATTTAATATTTCTTTAWTAATTGATAACTAATTTYTTTGTTATTAATGTTAACTAAAACCACTAATAATTATTAACCACTAAACAGGCAAAACTCAACCCAAACCACAACAACAACAACAAGAAACTAGTGACGAAACTTTAGCACCCGTTCAGAGACCGCCGGCATCACCACCGCGACGGCCAATAAGTAAGACCAGTCCACCCAAGAGTATTATCGGCGGACAATCGCGTCAGAGACCGACACCGGGACAGCAAAAGCCAAAACCCAAACCTATACCKCAAGTGCCTGAAGAACAAGAAGAACAGCCACAAGTGATTGATGCTGAAGAACCCGTTGATGAACAACAAGAAGAACCAAAAAATCAGATTAAACCACAACAAGAGGAACCAATCGATGAGCCAAAAGATGCTGAAGAACCAGAGGAACCGCAAGAAACAGATGAACAACCAAAAGAAGAAGACAAAGAAGAGGATCAGCCACAGGACTCTGACGATGAAACTATTGTCGAACCGATAGCTCCGTTACAGCCACCTAAAGAAAGACAACAACAACAACAGCCATCACAGGAGACACAAGACGAGGACCAAGAAGAAGAAAAAKACGAGAATCCAACAGAAGATGATGAACCTGTAGAAGATGCTGGAGTTCCACCAAAACCGAGTCCCAGACCTAAACCCAAACCACAGGAACAGCCAAAACAAGAATCTGCTGACGAAGAGCCACAACAACCGGAAGAACAACAGCGCGATGTCGAACCCGTAGAGGAAGACCAACAACCAGATCAACCTGAAGAATCTGAAGAGCCTGAARAACCAGAACAAAAACCCGAACAAAAACCGTTAGCCACTCAAAGACCAAGACAACAGCCAAAACCGAAGCCAACCCGACGACCCGTTCAACAGCCAGARCCCGAAGAGCCGCAACAAAGCGACGAAGAGCCCGAAGAACCAGTAGATCAGGAACCAGAAGAACAGAAACCGAAACCAAAGCCAACTCAACGACCAAAAACTGCTCAAAAACCGGTTCAACGCCAGCGTCCAACTCAACGACCGATAAAACCGGCGCCGAAACCACAGAAACCGACACCCGATGAACAACAGTTCGAAGAGGATGACCAACAGATAGAACAGCTCCGGGATACCGAACCGTATGATAAATGATAGGCATTGACACCACAATATCATACAATATTGCACTGGGATTTCTATGCCTATCCGGTGCTGCCAAACCTAATTGTGCTCAATTAGTTTTAATTTTAATTTTTTTTCGTTGTCTATTTAGATATAAATATTAGTTTATATATTTTGTTAATTGCAAATCAAAATCAATTATAGATTTAGTTATCGTATTTATCAATAGTTATGGTATCTATCGCTCAAATATACAGTATATATACAGTATATACTGTACAGTATATAAGTGTTGTTATAAATAATTTTATTGTTAAAAATTATGCTATTTTTTAAATACCTGTTTAGTTGATAAAATGAGTTATAATTATAATATTTTATTTTTAATAATAATAATTTGCTGTCATTTAAATTGAATGATTTAAAGTTTTTGTTGATATTTTTATTCACACACACCCGCCCAATCAAATTATGCCACCCACCTATCTAGCTATTAGTCATAATAATAATAATAATTTTTATTATGATATCCAAATATATCCCCAAAATCACAATCAAAATTTAGGTCAATTTTATTGTATTTTTTTATTACCAATATTGTAAATAAATAAATATATATATAACTATAAATATATCAATATTTTTTATTATTATTTGTAAAACTTTTATTGTAAAACAGTTTTTATCATAAATTTTAATTGAATAAAATATTTTATGATTGATAAACTAATTTTTTAAAAATTTAACAAGAAACAAAAACAAATAAAATTATTATTTCAAAATTAAATCGAAATCAAAATAAGAAATGTAAATAAAATATATAAATTTATATTACTTTTAATATTGTCTCATAAAAAATACTATTAATAAAATAAACTATACATCTACTGTATGTAAAGTATAATTAATTTATGTTTATATTAAATTWATATATAGATATACAAATATATCACAAATATATTTTTATAGATATAAAAATAACAATATTAATTCATTATAACATTAGATATTAAATATATTCTATATTAAAAAAATTTTTGTAATATAAATATACTGTATATATAAATTTAACATAAATTTACATTTATTTTAATATTAAATACTATTTATAATTATATATTTATTCAACAACAAAAACTTATTTATTTATAATGATTATTAATTAATATTTATTATTAAAAAAAATTATTTTGATAATAATAATAATAATAATACTAATAATGATAGATGTGATGGAAAATTATTATCATTATTACTATTTTAAGATTATTATTGATTAAAATCGATGCAATGTTGCGTCCTGTGGCGGCAATACACCGATCCTCTCATTGAGAAAGTAGTAGTCGGGAGATGCTGGACAGTCAACATTGTACCACCAGTCACAGGTCTGCACCTTTTGGTGATACAGTGTATGATTGGGACAGAAAAAGCTCCATTTCCTGCCGTCCGGTTGGCACACATGGAAGATCTGGTTATAGAAATTATTATTTTTATATATATAAAAAAATATTTTTTAATAAATTGACAATATAAATAAATATATTTTTTTTAATTAAAAGGTTGTATTTTTAAAAAAATATATAATTTACTAATAATTGTAATTAATTAATTATTTTATTCTACTATTATCAATTAATTATTGTTAATTACCCAATTTTATTATTTATATATATATAGTATATTAAGTTAAATTAAGTTTATTGTTAATATTGATTTAATAATAATAATTTTTAAAATATATTTTTCAATGCTTAATGCTTTCAAAATTATAAATACTATARATATTAATTAAATAAATACTAATAAATACTGTGAAAAAATAAACAACAGTTTTATGGGGACATACCTGACAGCCAGCCTCGACATCAGCATAATAACCGTAAGCTCTGTTGAGACATTGGAAACCAGTCTCTGGTATTTCCAGTGTCTGTCCACCACTGTATCCGTCGTAATCATTATCAACTCTCTGTTGTTGGTGTTGTTGTGTCGACTTTGTTGATCCGTACGATGGCTTTGGATATGACGGTCCATCTGACGAATAGGTAGTTTTAGTGGCCGCCGGTCTGTTGGTCTTAGTCTGCGAATATCCTCCACCTTTGCTTCCGTACGACGACGAAGACTTGGATGGACTTCTGTGACCACTTCGTACCGATACCGCMGGCGATGTATATTTCTGGCCCACCGATGACGAYGAAAATCCATAGTCGGCATCATTTCGTTGTTGAACTACTCGTACGGATGTCTTTTCCTGTGGTGCATAAGACACCTGTGACTGTCCGCTACCACCACTACTGCCGCCACCACCGTATCCACCGCTCAGTGATGAACTAAACAAGCTTTCATACGGGTCTCCACTGCTACCGAAGGTGTCCTCATAGGAGCGTCCGCTCAAGACATCCCTGAAAGAGCTGGTATCACTATAGGCCGACCATTGATTGGCACTGTTAGCCAGTGTTTGACTACAGTTTATGGCTATTACTGAAATTTTAAAAATAAATTTTAATTTGTTTTATTTTTTTTAAAGTAAATATAATATTAAATTTAGTTAAAATAATTGGATTTTTAAACTTAAAAACAACTTAAATATTAAAACAATTTTTTGAAAAATATTTGAAAAAATATTCAAACTTACAAAATGCTAGAAATAAAGTTATAGTTTTGAAATCCATTGCAATTTTAGATATAATGTTTTAAACCAAACAACAAATAATAATAATTATATATAAATCGATAAAATAATATTCAGATAAAGATATTTTGGCAATAATGAAGAAATAATAATAATATATTTAAATGTATAATAATTATTAACAAAATGTCAAATAAAATTTTATGGATACAAATATTAAATAAAAATCACAAATATATTTAAACAAAATAAGTTAAAAATTTATTGTTAACTATAATTATAATAATAACAATAATTGTTTTATTAGAAAATTACATATTTTTATTTCGGTTATCACTTAAATTTAAACTTAAAACTTACTAAAAATTGTTTTCACTTTTTCCCAACAAAACTAATCTAACAAATCATTTGAAGCAAAATCTTTCAAATTTATATCTTTTTTATTTCTGTGGACACACTATATCYTCACGTCTATTGAAGAGATGAAAGGAAAGGGAGAGTTAAGTAAAATAATAATAGTTATAAAAAATCAGTTGTTTTTTATTATTATTATATGTGTGCTGTGAAACCACTTTTTTTCTATGTGTTATAGTTTTGATAGTATTGTTTCAAATTGATGAAAGGGGAGGGCATACTGTATATACAGTATATATATCATCTATTATCATAATACATACTAAAAAGTACTGTTTGTGATGGTTAGGGCATAGTTATAGTCTAATAGGAACGTCACTTTCTATAAGAGCACAGGGAGTCTTTCTATCTCTCTCTCTCTCTCTCTCTCTCTCTCTCTCTCTCTCTCTCTAAAAGTGAGAGTATAGTGTAATTTAAAGTAATACTATAGAGAAAAAAAAWTTTAAATWGAATAATGAATTACTGGTTTATTACTGTATTGTTGAGTATGTATGTGTTTGGCACAGAATTTCTCTCTCATTCTCTTATTGAGGAACAGTACCTATGAGGAGGACAGTTGGCTTATTTAGTAGTGAGTGAGTGAGAAAAAATATGTAACAGTTTTTTTTTGGTTGCCTTTAATTGTTTAGTTAATGCCTGTATTGTAAGTGATTTTTTTATTGTGTGTGTGTGTGTGTGTGTGTGTGTGTGTGTGTGTGTGTAGTCAATGGTTGCCAAACGTGATCAAAAAAAATGATGTGTTTAACAATTTTCACTTCAATTTTTTGCATACATTTTCCCATTACGTAAGATATTTAMAGTAAATATATTGTATTTATAAATATCTATCCATCTCTTCCTTAAATTGTATTCAGTAATAATAATAATAATAATAAAATAATTTAAATAAAAACTTATTAGTTTTTTTCTAATTTTAAAAATATATACTCAATCAATGAAGGCGTGAATTGAAGTGACTGTTAACAAAAATATAAGAGAGAGAGAGAGAGAGAGAGAGAGAGAGAGAGARAGAGAGAGAGAGAGARAAAACAATTGAGAAAACTTATGTATAGATTGCCTAAAAACAAAACAAAACCAGAAACAGATAAAAACAGTTTTTGCATAAAAATATTTATATCAATAGTTGTTGTTATAAAAAAAATCCAAAAAAAACTGTTAAAACAAAAGCCACTTTAGATTTGAATTTAATTTTTTTGAATATTTATTTAATAGAAAATATATTCCTATTATATATTGTATATCAGCTCTTAATTGTCATTAGAAGTAATCAAAGCTATAAAAATGTATGAATTAATTTTAATTTATATTAATTTTTTTATTATTATTATCAATTCATATGATAATCAAATTTTAATTATACAAATTTTTTGTTACATAAAAAATATAAAAACAAGAAAAATGCACTCAAAAAGATCTGAGTATCAATTAATGTCAAAAATTAACTAATTTTTTGGTTGGCGTTGAAAGTCATGAAATTTTCTTATTATTGACATTTTTTGTTGTTACTAGTATTAAGCAATAGATTTRTTGTATTGTATGTATGTTTTTATATAGACATATAATTTTTTGTTAATAAAATAATTGATGACTTTATCTGATGAAACACATACTTTAAAATAAAAAGCATTTTTTCTATGTTTGTATTGAAGTATTTTAATAATAATGTTTGACATCAATTGTTTTTGTGCGTTAATTATATTTTTTGATTAAATACTATTTGTTTAACATGCAAACAAAAAAAATATTGTAAATTTTTGATATATCATATAATGTATACAACAAATATTATGTATGTATTTATATTGAATTCATTTCAATACCAATTTAGTGAAACTGAAAAAATAAAAATATTTTTATAAATGGTTTGTTAATTTTTTTAATTATAGTTTTTTTTAAAAAAATATAATATAATTTCTATTAAATTGCTATCACGAATTATGTATAGGCATTGCAAACCACTCACATAACTAAGCAATTATCGGCCCTATCCTTGTAGAGTAAAACAGTATTTAATTATAATATAACTAAATGGCTAACAATTAGCAGCAAACAGTTTTTTTTATAAAAAAAACAATTATATTGAATATTAAGTTTGTTATACTATGAGTTTGTTTTCTATGAAATTGTTTGAAATAAAACAATTATATTGAATAGGTAAATGTAAATATAGTTATTGGGTCATAAAAATTGCCCAAAAATTATTTTTAATATATACGATATGTACATTATTACCATATGATGCCATAGTTTTTTTTAATTGTATTGTACTTGAATTGAATAGATTTTGAAATAACTAATATTAATTTATAATACAAAATTATATTAAACAAACTCATATATAATATACTGTTATAGAGTATAAAGTAATGGTTGATTGATTTTGTTATATTATAATTTTTTKATTATCTTCTAAAGTCGTAAATGTTAAGTCAATATTAATAAATTGAATCATTTATTTTATTTTTAATTAAATTACAAATAAATTAGAAATACATTACTCTATACAGTATAATATAATCCATACGTGATTTCAATAATCAATAGTTTCAATGTTTTATTATTGCATTCAAAAAGCTATCTTTTAAAAAACACTATTAGTATTAGTATTATTTTGTTATGAAGTTTATTATTATATGATTTATTGTATATTTACTATAATTTTCTAACTCTTTTGTTATTCATTGTTAGTATTATTATTTGGGAGAAAAAATTATTGTATTTTTTTAATGATAATTGAAAGTTATGATTACAGAAAAAAGTTATTATATTTGATAAAAATATGTTATTATTTTATAGCCCTGTCATTRAATTTAGGGTAAACTCGTCTCTCTCTCTCTCTCTCTCTCTCTCTCTCTCTCTCTCTGTATTTTTTGACAAATAAAGTAATAATTTGATGAACATATTCATAATAAAATTTTTTTAAAAAATTGTTTATATTATTTTAAATAAATATGTGTTTGCCTTTCAATGCATTTCAACTATAGTTTATAATATTTGCTAAATTTGTTTAAACAATTGATTTCAAAATGATTTGATAGCCATTGATATGATTTTGTTTTCTTTTATTATGTTATTTTTTAAAATTTTGTTTTGTTGCGAATAAAATGTATAATAAATTTTATTAACACATCTGATAATTGTTTGTCTGATATTATCATTAATTTTTTTTCGTTTTGTTTATTGAGTTAACATTTTCAATAAAATTTTATTAAAAATATTGTATTTTCTATTGTCTATTTATATATATATATATATATTGAAAATATTGAAAATTGTAAATAAAAGTTAAATAATTTTTTTAWWAAATATATTGAATCATAAAATTTAATGGTTTAAAAAAACTTTGAATTGTAATATCAATGAACAGTATTGTGTATATTAYTTTCAATTTCAATAACTTTAAAAAAAACAGTAATGACYAAAACTTTTGATATAATTTATCAGATCATTGCATTATATAAACCATATAAACGTCTAATAAGATTACATAATATAAGTTTTATATTTGATGGGTAACTATAACTGTTTGATACGGACAGTTAGATTAGTTAGACCCTTGATAGCCGGTTCGTGCAACTTATGAGGTTTGCCCACTAAATGAGATGTGCAATGATAGAGATAATAGTAAAAAATGTATATAAATGTATTGAAAACAATGAAAAATGATTTTTTCAAACAAACACATGACTTAGTGTGTATGTATGTGTTTATGTGTGTGTGTGTGTGTGTGTGTGTGTGTGTGTGTGTGTGTGTGTGTGTTTGTATGTGTGAATAACAATTATATAAARAGATAGTTATGTATAAGTTTATTCAAAAAGTAAAATTTATTTTTTAAATTTTTAAATGGATGAATGAGAGAGAGAGAGAGAGAGAGAGAGAGAGAGAGAGAGAGAGAGAGAGAGCACTTATATTAAAACCAGATCTCTCTCACTCTCTCGTGAAGTGTTTGGGCGGCAATAAAGGACTCACATATTATTATGAAAGATAATGTTATGGAAGATCAGGTGAAAAAAATGATTATACGGAAACACTCGGCAGAAAATAGGATTACCATTTTGACAGCACAGGTAGATCATTGCAAACATACATAACCTCTATTCTCTAACAAATAAAAAAAACATATTACACTCGGTATTGTTGTCCGATAGTATTATTATAATTTAATTGCTTCTCATGTCTTAAGTATTTATATTATGATATTATTTAAAACATTAATACCTATCTTTTATTAACCGAAAAAAATTATATAATATATGTTTTTTGAATTCATAAAAAATTATTTGTTTGCATGAAATGTGTTTAAACAGTAAACATTAATACCCGTATTGTAAGTTAGTTAAATATATATATATATAATAATCATATATTTTTTAATTATGAAATCACTGATAAAACAATACAACACATAATATTTGTATTTGTATTCAATATAATAAAATATTAATATTTTTAATTTTTTTTATATTTCTTATTATTCATATACAGTAAATATATTTTATTATTATTTAAAATTTCATATAAAAAATAATAAAGTTATTTTTATAATCTTATAATAACAGAAAAATTTTAGTGATTGATTTTATTTGTTATGTTGTATGTATTAAAAAAATTGTAAAATTAAATTATTATTTATATTAAAAATATAGGATTATTTATATATATATAAGCAAACAACAATATATTTAAATACTATATGGATCTTATCGCCATAGGATAGCTTTATAGATAACTTTATATTATTTTTATTTTTAACTTCAATACAATTGCCGACTAAATAATAATAAATTTTTTAAATAATAAAAAATATATATTATTTGCTTAAAAGTATTCTTCTTATAAATRTCAGTAAAAAATAATTTTTTTCGAAAATATAAATAAAATGCAATTTTTTATCCAATAAACTGATTTAAAAATCATTTTTTTAATACACTTTTATTTAAAAAATACATATTTTTTGTATCTATAGATTCACTACTTTTTTTATTGTTGTTAAATCTTTCTTTAACTCTCTTATCAGACAATTTTTTTTAATTATGTAAATCTTATAAAAAAAATTTTGCATTTAATGAAAAAAATGACACTAATATTGCGGAAATTTATTGTATACTAAAGTATAAAAAAATATTTGAAAACATTCATAAAAGTTGTAACTTTTTTTACACTATTTTTTAYATAAATATGTTAACATGGTAAAAAATTAGAAAAATTAKTTTTTTTATTAAATTGCATTTATAATAATWATTATTATTAATATTTAACTGTTTGTATTTATACAATTGAAATCAAATGTCATATTTTTAAACAAATAATTATAATGTAATTGTAATGTAATGTAATGTAATGTAATATAATATGATAATTAAAAATAAAACAATAATTGTTCTCAAAACTATTTACTTACATTTTTTTAATTAAATTATGTTATATTGATTTTTAATAAACACAAATAATAATACATTTTATAAGTATTAATGTAATAGGAAATTATCATATAGTACAATAGTTATTGATAATTATTTTATACAAAAATTAATATTTTAATTAATAATTGAGACATGAAAACTTTAATATATAAAATAGACAGTATTTATATTACAATTATATAACATAGAAATAAATTAAATCATTTAAGTTATAATAATATTCAGATATAATAAATACGTATATCAGTTATAATTCAGTAAAACTTTGTTATTTGATATATTGATTATCTAATAATTTAATTATTACTTTAACTTTAATTTTAAATTGAATAATATTTAATAAAGAAAACTTATTTAATTATTATTATTATTATATTAATATTCAAAACTTTCACCTTATATTATAAATTACTGTATGTATTTTACTGTATTTTAATGATTGAATAATTATATTAATAATAATTATAATTTATAAATATCAATATCAAAACTATTAATTTATTAAATAGTATTTAATAATATTTTTATTACAGTATTCGTATATTAATTTGTGTGAGATATGAGTAAATATACTGTAAATAGTAATATAATATCATCAAGGACAATTGTTAAATATTATCAGTGAAACTATTGACAATTATTAAAWTGCTTATAATATTAATAATCATTATTATTAAAATAATATTTAAATTATCAATGTCTTTGTTAGTGTGTGTGTGTGTGTGTGTGTGTGTGTGTGTGTGTGTGTGTGTGTGTGTGTGTGTGTGTGTGTGTGTGTGTGTGTGTGTTTGTGTGTRTGTCTAAGTGTAAAGTATCATATAATCAAAAATCATTATTAACTTAAATAATTATGTTTCTATTAATATCATATCATATTTAATGGCAAACTTTGAACTCTTGGATTGAAACATATTGAAAGAGAGAGAGAGAGAGAGAGAGAGAGAGACGGAAAGTTGTTTAAACATTAAATATGATACAGTATTATAGTTAATAACTAATATAATTTATATATGAAAAATATAAAAACTTCATTTAAGTGTTGACTGACTCAATGAATCTTTTTTATAATTATTGAAACAAAACGACATAATAATAATAAAGTTATTAAACTTTATATATATATATTTTTAAATTTTGTTTTATACACTCATTTTGGTTAATATGTGTTAAAACCAACCATACAATCAATGTCTGACTACGACTGTCGTGTCTTCGAGAATCGGGTATACGATGAGCTCAGTTGTGCCATTTGTAAGACACCGATGGACGACCCGGTGCTTACCAAATGTGATCATCTGTTTTGTCGTCAGTGTATCGGCGAATGGCTTAGCCGTAACAACAACTGTCCCATCGATCGACGCAAACTAGTGTTGGACGACACTCATCCGGCACCGCGTGTTGTCCGCAACCTATTGGATCAGTTGCGTATGCGCTGCTACTTCAGCGGCGACGGCTGTCCACTAATATTACCGATAAATGACTATACTAGACACGTGGATGAGTGTGCCTATAATCCGGGCGCTGAACTTCGGTGTCAAATGTGTGGTCAATTGATGACCCGTAAGGCTCTCCGTCAACACAAGTGCTGGTTGAATGTGACCCGAGATATGGCCGAACAGAAACAGTCGATTGACTTATTGAGACAAACCAATGGTTTCCTATTGTTCATACTTTTGATGATATTTTTATATTATTGGTGTCCACTTCTATTGTTTGTTTATATAATAATTTCAATTTTTGTTTAATTGAATTTATTATATTTAATAATTTTATATAATGTTAATTATAATTGATAAATTTTTTTTTGAAATTGTTAATATTATTAAATTTAAATATTATTGTATTAAATTTAATATTAATCTATGTGTTTATTTAAATTAAATTTATAGTAAAATTTTAATATAATAGACTGGTATTATCTTATATAATTTAATATCTATAAATAATAATAATAGTTGTAAATAAAAATATTAATATTGTAAATTAAATTGTATTAAATGCTTAATTAAATTAATATTTATTAAATTATAATTTTAAAAATTAGTTGTTTAAAATTATTTCATAAAAATTAAAATATTTTTTCAATAAAGGAATTGTACTGTATATACAGTAATAACAATAAAATATAATACAATAATACTGCTGTAGTTGAATAGTTTTACATTACAATTACAAATATATTTTTTTATTTAATAAATTTTTATCATTTAAAAAAAGTTAATTTCTATAAGAATTATTTACAAAATACTTAATAATTTTTTGTTATACATTTAATTAGGAACAAATTAAACATTATAAATCACAGCAAAATAGATGTATAAAATAAATTACTAATAATTAACATTTAAAAAATATAACATATGTATAGAGAGTTGACACACTTTTTTTGATAAAAAAACAAAATTCATAAGAAATAGATATCTCTATACTATTATTATTTTATTAATTATATTTTATTTTTTCGAGAAAAAAACATAATTTTTCACTTTGCACTTAACCTTATAATCTTATTTAAAAGCAATATAGTAGTATTAGCAATAAAATAATGATGATATTAATAATAATACTAATACTTATTATTATTAATACAATTATAATAATAATGTAATACATGTGCGATGAGTTTTTGCCTAAATATGTTTTTTACATTACATTAAAAAATCTGAATCAGAGATATAAAGAGATAAAAAAACATATAATATTTTTTTTACTTACAAAAAATTCAATATAACATTACTATACATTCATTTATATAGGTATTGTTATTGCTATTAACAAAACTATTAGTAAAATAATTATTAAGGTAACTATTTAAATGACTTATTGTTTTTTATATAAAATATTTATATTAATGTTTTGACTGTTGTTTAATTCAATATTTAATATAATAATAATAATAAACAAATACTAATTAAATTTTATAATTGTTGTCAAAATAACCAATAAATAAAACATAAAATGACTAAAATTATTAAAAAAAATTGTATATATAATAATAGTAATAAAATTTGTTGTTTTATCAATTTAATCAATAGTATATTTGATATCAATTTTTTCTTGAAAATCCTATAAAAATTAATTAAGTCTTGTTTTGCTTTACTTTTTTTTTAAAAATATATATATATATTATTAATAATACATGTAATAACTTTGTAATGACTGTTTATTTAACTCTAAAATGCTTGTAATAAAAAAATATATAATAATTTTAGTTTAGTAGATAATAAAATAAGTGACACAACAATTTTATAATTATTTTTTTACTCCTTACATATAGARGATATAATTATGTTAATCTATATATATATATATATATTTATAAATAATGTAATATAAAGTTATTATTATTTTTGAAAATAATATGTATAGTTATTTAATAATTAATAAGTTACAATATTATTCTATGGTAAGTATATACAGTACTTAATAATTATAAACAATAGATGAAAAATATAAAACAAAATTGCAATTTTATTCAATAATTTGTTAATATCTAAATTTTAATGCTATTTAAGATATTTTTGTATATAAACTTTAAGTAACACACAAAATGACATACAATTCACTATAGAAGCAAATAATGATAAGAATAATAATTTTTTTGGCAAACTTAACATGATTTGCATATTACATATCTCTCTCTCTCTCTCTCTCTCTCTCTCTCTCTCTCTCTCTCTATTTGGTTGTTTCAATAAATTGTCATCTCATAGGTCCCAAAAAATTATTTGTAATATTTTTTTTGTGTTTTAAAGAAATCAATATAAATTTGCAAAATCATAATTAAAAGGAAATTACTGGAACTGGTTATTAGCGTATTTAAGCACCGGTAACACCTTTAAAAATATTATAATTATTTCAAGTGTTGGTATGTTAGAGGTGATGGTAGTTATAAATGCAATGGTGGYGGCGGTGGTAGTGGAGGTGTTGGGATTAGATTGTTAGTTATTATTACTGTATATAATGATAATAAGTTGTTAATTTTATTATCATTATTATTGTTGTTGTGTTGTTAATGTGATATCTTAATAGTACAAAAAAAATATAATAAATGATAATATAATACAATCTATTATATAAATTTATACTGTATTATAAACTATATCATTGCTCTATTGTTAATTGTAATAAAAAATTTTATATTATAGTATATTGAAGGCCCGAAAAAATTATTTTCAAATGCTATCAATTCATAAAACACTTTGATTTTGAATATGTGTTTATGAATTGTATTGCATTTGAAAATAAATTTAATACACAGTTTGGTCAGCAAATAATCTTTTTTATTTACTTAAATAATAATAATTTTAATAATAGACTAGAATTTTTGTTTTATTGTAATATTTATACAATAGTTTTTCTCATGTATGTAAAATTTGAAATATTAAAATTAAAAAAAAATCATAAATAAATTATTATTTAAAAAAATTATTGTTTATTATTATAATTAAAAATAATTTTTAATTAATCTTGAATAAGTAACCTAGAACAACAGTAATAATAATAATAATAAATAAAAAATTACTAATTAGTAAGTTTTAGTTTTTCAAGTTTTTCAAATCCATAACCACTTTCAGGTACGGACTGTCAATCGATTCCGTGTTGTTTTCCGATCGAAACAATTTTTCTTTGAACTCATTGACCAGATTCTGGTCGACAGCACACTTGCATTTAGTACAGTATACTACCATCGATGGTGACTTAGTAGAGAAGGACAGGTCCAGCAACTGTTTAAGACACCGGCGATGATAGATGTGTCGACAGCCGAGCAGTTCCGTGTCGTCCAACGGCTGTATCGGATGCCAACATAGACTACATTGTAAACCATTGTTACTCCTATAGACTTCTGGCGTTTCTTCGATCGAATGATCCTTTGATGACGACCYCTTCAATGAGGACGACGCCGATGTCGACAACTTTTTGTGACTTTTCTGGTACTCAATGTCCGAATCACTAGATGTGCAATCACTGGATGACGAGGAACTGGTGTTCAAACAGCAACTATCGTGTCGGTTACGGTAGTCATTGATATTACAGTGACGAACATGACATTCRTGTCTATCTCCTCTTCCATGTTCTTCTACATGTCCTCTTCCGCCATATCGACGGTGACTACTATTGTTGTTGTTGTGGTGATGATGTCTATTCATTATCTTAAAAGATTTGTTTSTAAATTGTTATTTGAATGAATGATAATAATGAGATAATGATATCACTACTTAATTCATATATATATATATATTTATTTTATTGTTAAACTTTATCTATTATTTGTTGCTAAAATTATTTTCTTTATATATATTGATAATAATTGTATCGCATTTGATGACTAATATTAATAAATATTTATAATTATTTTTGTTACCAACTATACAAAAATTCAATAGAAATTTACTTATATTAATATTTATGATATTTTTTTGCCGATAGACAATGCAATAGTATAATATTTTTTATATAGAGTACGGTATTTTGTAATAATAATAATTATTATTAATATTATTATAGTGTAAACACAGTGACTTTAACTCTAATGATTAGCAAGCAGATTTTTGTTACGTACAAAAAATATATGTACCGGTATTATACATTAAGTAAAGTACGGTATGTTTAGGTAGAAAACTTATATATATATATTAATATATATCTATTTATTTAGTGTTGTGATAATTACTTACCATTTTCATTGAAAATTTCTCAACTAAATATTTATGCTAATATATTTAGCAAATTAGATAATATCTATTGAGTAAATTTACTCATTAATTTACATGGAAATATTCTAGGAATTTTAAAAAAAAATAATATTACGGTAATTATTAAAATTATTATAAGTATTAATTTCTAATATTAAACAAGTTTTGTACTACTAATTCAAATGTCATTTATATCAAATTGAATAGTTATAACTTATTATATTTTATTTATTTTATGTTTCAATTTATATTTATTATTGAAATTTTTTAAAATATATTATTTATTATTATAATTGTGCATAAAAAACAAAATTTTATATTCAATAAAAATCACAATTTGTTTTTAAAAATATTTATGAATTGTATTAATTTTATGTTAACAGTAATAAAATAACAGTATATTTTATTTTTTTATTAAAATATACATAAATATGTAATAAATTTCTTATGATACAGATTTTATAATAATTAAAATCTATGTTTAACATGTAATTAAAAAATTATTACAACATTTTAACAATAAGTAGGGTAATCAAAATATTAAGTTAAAATGAGTTGTCAATAATTTAATACAATACAGTTTTAACGATATAAAACAAAAATCGCAACTTAATGTTATTATTTAATGGTATAATTAATGTGAATAATGATAATTATTTTATGATATTAAATATTATTAAATATTGATATATTTATTATGAGTATATCATTAAACAATAGTCAAACTAATTAATATTATGGTAAGTAAATTAGATCTAATTTATATATTAAATCACATGCAAATATACAAATAAAAAAATAAGTAAATAATGAGTAACTAATTATTAAAATAGTTGATAAACAAAAAATAATAATTTTTACAAAATAAAGAAAATTACTTATATAGTAATTATAACTAAATATACTGTACATCATCAACAACAACAACAAACTTATAATCCACTCGAAGTATGTTTTAGTTGTCGTTTATGTTGATTGAGTTTAGCGTAAGTATCGGTCTTAAAGTTGCAGCCATTCCAGTGACAGGTAAACCGTTTTTCCAGTTCCTTATGTTGACGTATATGTGCCTGAAGTTTGGCGTTTGTCTTAAAATAGCGCCGACAGTCGGCATAATCACAGCCAAAACGTTTGACAATACTGTGCGCCTGTCGTTGATGGACGACCAGAAACGACATAGTTTTGAATCGTTTCCTACAGCCGCTAACATCGCACCGATGGGTAGTGTTCTTCGCCGATATTGTCGAGTCGTCGCCGTCACCGCCGCTCGATCTCTTTGTCTGTGATTTTTTCGCCACAGTTTTGATTGTTTCGCTCGGTTTCGGAAGACTAATGCCGTGCGTCTGTAGTCTATGACTGTCGAGTCGAACCTTATTAATGAAAATCTCTTTACAGTCACTGATATGACACCGAAACACTTTTGGCTTCTTTGCCTGTGTTGTCATCAGATTTTTATGAACAAGTTTTTCGTGTTGTCTGACACTGGCTTCGCTGGCAAACACTTTGCCGCAGCCGTTGACATTGCATCGCAACTTCTTTTTGGTCATCGAATGACTACTTTTGTGCAAAATAAACGAGTATTTGGCAGTAGTTTTAAAGTCACACAAATCGCAGACAAACTCATCCGACTTTTTCTGTCCAATATTCTTGACATTAACTGTTTTAGTCGTCGTCTTTACTGACTTCGCATTCGGACCATTAGTTCCCGAATGCATCCGTTTCTTGTGAAGTAAGATATTATTAGACGACATCGTCTTAAATGAACATAAATTACACTCAAACGACTTGATCTTATGCTCGGCAGCCAAATGTTTGTCTAAATAGTGTTTCGCATAAAATCGTTGATCACATTTGTCACACAAAAACGGTTTGGTCTTATTGTGTACCCGATTGACGTGCGCTTCAAGAAACGGTTGTCGATTGAATTGTTGCGAACAYTTATTGCATTTATAGATCTTCTTGTTTTTGGTTGTTTCCAGTTTTTCGTTCAGATTGTTTGCATAGCTCTGGTGCAACATCTCTGACATTAGCCGAAAGTCTGGATTTACTTCATCATCGCCGCCACCAAACACTCGCATACTCTTCACTAAACTTCGTGGACTTAACTTAGCTGTAAATACAATCAGAAATAAATTGTGTTTAAAAATCAGTTAAAATTTGAATAAATAAACAAARTATTACTTAAAACTGGCGATAACTTGTATGGACTTGACTTAACGGGACTCGTGTATGGACTCCATGACGGACTCATTGATACATCTTTTAGAAGATAAAAAAACAACTTTAATGACTAAAACGATCGTTTCGATTGTCTAAATACCTGATCTTCGGACGTCTGGTTTGATATCATTTTGMACCAACTTTTCTTCTTCTTCTTCTTCATCTTCATTAATATTATTAGCTTTAAAGCCGTGACTTTGTTCCAAATGTTCGACAAACAGGTCTTGTGTTTCGCAGATATGATGACATTCGTGACAGACAAAAGACTGGCAGCTCTTATGGACGCTATTTATATGGATCTCTAAGTCTATATCAGTGGTGAACAATTGCTGGCACTCTTGGCACTGATAGGAACAGTCGGCCATATCGATGGTGGGCACCACTGTTTCGCGTAGGACGGGCTCATAAAACGGATGATCAATAYTAGAGTCTAATTAAAAATAAATGACCAGAAAAAGACATCAGTGATCGGGTGTCCAAAACAATCAAATAAAAAAAGTTTTACCGTTGCTGGCCTTCTGTCGCTGATACTCGACGGTCATAGTCTTGAGTTTGTCCATGAGATCGTCATCGTGCGGACAGTTGCAGTTCACTGTCAGACCCAACAGATGATTGATGATCTGGTCGGCCAATTGGCGTAGTTGTTGTTCGTGTACCAGATTGGCCACCAGAGACCGATTTTCGCGGTACAGTTCGTCAAACACGTCGTTGGCCAGTACTGAACACATGTTTGGATTATTGTTATGAACCGAACCAGTGATGGTTACTGTTGTTGTTGTTGTTGTTGGATCAGCTTATGATTAGTTGATATAACTTATGGTTAAATTTTATGATTAATTTAAGTCATGTGTCATATCTATTAAGTAATTGTTGTTTCCATAGAATTACTATATAAACAATAAATACAATATTTTAGTTTCAAAACAAAACACGTGATCAAAACAATAGTGTTAATTGATTGTCATTTTAGGCGCACTTTTTCATAAATACATTATAAAACCAATCACTTTACTACTGGTTGTATGGTTTTTACTGTCAAACTTATTGTGCAGTTTTTTAGCGCAAAAAATATTTTTGATAACTTTTTTTTAATACTATATTATTATTATTACAGTGTTTTATGTAATGTATAACTATTATAATAACTTTTTTTTAATTAATTAAATTAATTAATACATATACTTTTTATAAACATATCTAAATAATCAATAGATTTATATGTAAAATCTTTTTTATAGATTTAATATCCTGTATGTATGTACTATTGTAAAAAAAACAATTACCGGTACAGGTATTTATATAAAAAAAATTGTTTCTACTAAAAAAAATCATTAGGGTGTTTTTATGTAAATTTTTATAAACTCATTTGTCAATTAAAAATAAATTAAATGATACAAATAATAATAATAATGAGTATTAACTTATTTGTATAGTCACACAAAAAATTGTTAGTTGTTTAAAAAAAGTATTATATAACTATTATTTACCGGTCATTAGATAATTAATTTACAAAATCTATGTCAATACATTATAAATATAGTTTGAATAAATATGTGAAATTGTATCCTACAATTTGTAGATCAATTACCGTAATGCACTGTAAGGTAATACTACTAATACTATTACGGTATTACAACTACCTGTGCAATCAGTGTGAGCGGCACCTGAAAACCGATTATCGGTACAGTACCGGTAGATGTAAAATACCCTGCTATTATAATGTCAGATATTTCATAATAAATTAAATTACCGATAGTGGTAACTAAATAATAAATAGTAATATTAGTTAAACAAAATTAAACAATAAATTAATTAATTAGAAACAAATCATTTCATTTATATGACGCTGTGTTTAGTATCCGATTGATAATTATTATCATCAGTGGTCAGTGGTCGCAGTCTCCGCCAATTCAGCGGTGACTTCAGTACCCGATGTGAACCAAACCGGTAACAATCCATTGATTGGCTGTTTAGCGCTTCGAACGCAATTTCGGTCGCGTTTCCTGAAGTACACCTTATAAGTGTCCAAATCTTCCGCATCTTTCATCAGTTCCTTAATATAGTTAAGTATACGATTAACAAAATCATACGCCTCGTCGCAATTCCAGCGAAAACGCGGCAAATCGGGAATCTCGCGGACGGCCATCTTATCGATTTGCTTCAGTACGTTATTGTTGTCTTGAATACCGACCAGAATATAGTCAATGTCAGCGACCACACAACCCGCCCACCAATTCAATAATTTTTGACCGAAAGCCGTACTCTTTGAGCACTTAATATCGTAATAGTTGTCCTCTTCGTCGATGGCATCGATTTCGGACATCAGTAACAATCTATGAACGCCTGGATATTACCGTAAAAAGATTATATGAATTACAAATAGTTTTATTGATTGCCACTAAAAAAAAACAAATACCTATATTTGTTTCGTAACACTTGAAGTACTTTTCATACTCATTGATGGCTGTATTGATGGCTTGTTTGTCACCATTGGTAATGATTTGAGTGACTTTTGTGGCCAAATAAGTAATATTATTTGTAAAACTTTTGTTATCCACCGGTGATCCCAAATTGTCGCTAAACTCGTCTCTACGAGATTTATATCGACCACCAAAACGGTTGTTGTCTTCATCGAAACGGATTTTATTCATATAAATCGTATTCTTATATTTGGCTATCAATAGAGTCCAATCTTCGATATGATTCGGTGTCATCAGCATTGAAGTGTAGAGACCGCCGAACGATACAAACTCTGGCAATTGATTTGCCGGTCGATTCTCAAGATATTGCGACCGACGGATCCACTGAAGAAAGTATTTCCATTTTAATTGTTTGTATGACTTGTAGTCAACGATTAGTGAAGAGTTCTCGAAACCTGAAGACAAATGAGGGATAAAGTGGTAATTCAACCAAAATAAACAATAATTTCAATATCGGTGGACACTAACCATCCATTAGATTGACATTTCGTTTGGCAATCTGTTCCATATCGGTGTCCAATTGGATAAGATTTGGTCGGCAATTATTGTCATCGTAGCGCTGTTGGCCATCGATACGAAAGGCGCCGACAAATCTTTGATCGGCAAAACATTTGTCAAACGACTCGCCGGTGTCGACGGCATAGCGGTCGCGAACGTATAGCACTTTCGGTCGTTCCGCTGACTGACCATTAATCGTGATATTCGGGTCGCCGCCGGCGGCGACGGCAGAAGAATCGGACAAATTGACTAACTTATAACCCGTTTGACGATTGGCGGCATTGGCAACATCGCCATCAATGGCCACAACTGATGCCATTGTAGTTGTGACCACATTTTCTTTGCCATCTTTGCCGAAATCCCAGATTTCGGTTTTACTACTACTACTACTACTGGCCATTGCCGAGTCATCATTGCCAGTATCCATGGCATGCATTTTGTCGACAAATTTTTCTTTATTCCTCGACTTGTAAGCGCTTACCGTTTGTGGCCGGCAGTGGTCAACACGTGTTGTTTGAGTGTTAACCGAAAGTTTGAAAAAATAAAAAATTTAAATTAAAAAAAACTTTCAATCGTTACGTAATCACTGTTCATATATGACGTAAAAAGTCTTATTAATTATTAATAAAAACCAAATAACTGTTTGAAAATTTTTATATTACCGGTAAATAAAAAACTAGACTTTACTACCCGATAGGGTACCGTAAAATCGTGTTTTATTTCTCATATGGAATTAAAAAAAATAAAAAATGACATTTTGATATGGTAAAAAACTTGCATTTATTTACCACACCTGATAATAATTAAAAACTAAATTATTATACATAGTAAAAAAACTATTTTTTCATATGGGAGAAAACTCGCATTATTTCCCATGACTTAGACATCCATATGGGAATTTAAACACAATATAACGGTAATAGATATATCTGTATACTTTAATTGTCTAATTTTTTATCTTTATTTAAAAAAAAACTTATTTAAACTAACCTTGTCAAAGCTATATAAATATATCTTTCAAATTCGGTTTCGGTTTATACAATTATCACTCATACACTGAAAATGCATACATGTCTAGTCTATACAGAATAAATTTATTGTACAGTATTTAATATCGCATTTAATAAAGTTTATAATATTTATAATACATTAGATTTTTTAAATAAATTAATTTTAGTTAATTATTAATAATAACAGTATATTTTTTTAGTAACTTTAGATAAATTTATTAAAAAATTTATTTATACAATTAAAATATATTTATATATATTAAATGTATTGATATAAATTAAAATAATATATTAATAAAAAAAATAAATATAAATTATTAGATAAACTATACATTGCTTTTGATTAGTTTCTGTTTGTCGGCTGCCGTCGCCGTACCGACGGAAGGCACGGTGGCCACTGACTGGTTTTCATGCAAGCGTTTCATCTCTAGCTGTTTGATACGGGTATAGGCGGCCGACCCGAAGAGTACCAGCAGATTACTGAACCACCAGAGCGTCGACTTGTGATCGGAGTACCAGACAGTGGCCAACACAGTCTGCGCGCAGGCTTTAGCCGTACCGGAGATGTTGTGCGTCAACGGAGACGTAACTTTGATCTGCAGTCCGGTAACGTAGCCGATGGCAAACCCGAACACACCGGACAGTGTCATGAGATTCCAGAAGTTAACGTCCCACAAGTGGCCAAAGTTGGCCAATTCGCTGAATTCACCGGTAACTATCATCAACGGAAGAAATAGCAGACAGGCGTTGAGATTGTTATAGAAAGTCAACGACCAGATGCTGTTGTTGACCGCCGGCAATACGTCTTTAGTGAAGATACTGTTTAACGATACGAACAACGAGGCCAACACACCGTAGACCACACCCGATATGGACAACGAGCCGCCAGTACTTTCCTGGTCGACGCCAAGAAAAAAGCCAAATATAATGACCAGACAACAGGTGATGGCCGACACCGATGTCGACTGTTTGAGTATCACATATGTGAGAGCAACGTTGAATACAGTGGTCAACGAACGGCCGACAAAATAAAAGGCAACGCCGACGTACTTAAGACACAGATTGTTGAATGTAATCATCAATACAAACATCACCGACAATGGCAAGACTTGACGGGCGGTCGTCAGTCGAAAAGATAGTGCCGGCAGTTTGAATAGACTTGGATTGGTCCGAGACAGCATCGACATGACCAGTGTGATGGCCAGTGCGCACAGACACTGATAGAATGTGACAAAAAGCGGTGCATTGAGGCCAATGTCGGCGCCCGATAGCAGATGTTTGTTGATGAAGACCATCGATATGGATATCAGCCAATAGGCGGCCACCACTGCCACCACTTCGGCATATTTGGCTACCAGTGATCTGTCGGCGGTGACTGCCGACAATAGTGTCATCACTGGATTGAATGAATTTATTGGTTGTTATTATTGTTGTTGTTATTGTTGTCGATGACTATCACCGCATGTCTTCACTAATCTGTTTATTATTATTACTATTAAAAGGTATAGATTTGTTGACATATTATATAATCAATGGTAGAGCGCATGTGTCATATGATAAGGACAGTCTCGATAATGCTTTATAATAGGTAACAATCAAAACAATATTAACTTTATTAATGTCGTTATAATATCAGTAGTGTTTTGTTGAGTCCTTGAAATGTTTTATCATAGCTTATACTGTATAGTACTACTGAATATTCAATAAAAAAAAATCAATTTTAATGTCTTTAATTTCAATTATCTGGTCAACTATCAATTGAATACAAAAGTTATCAATGTAAAAGTTATAGATAATATTATGCTAAATAATATTGCAATTAATTATTTATTAGTTTATTATACAATTGGTCAGATAAGTGCCGCCGATTGGTCAAAAAAAATAATAATATAATAAAAATAAAATTAGTCGGCGGGTAATTATCTGGCCAATTATACAATTAATTAATAAATGATCAATTACAATATTATTTAGTTTAATATTAACTATAACTTTTACATTGGTCACTTTTGTAACCAATTGATAGTTGACCAGATAATAAAAATTAATATTTTCTCATATTTTTTTTAATTAAATATAATTTATTGAATTACATATTAATTTAAATTTAAATTTAAATTTTTATTAATTATTAATTTTGTATATATAATTTTATCATATTAAAAAAAACAAAAATTTACTAATATTTGTTTCAATATAAAAATAATGATTTAAATTTCAATATACACAATTTTCAATATATACATATAAATTGTATATATAAATTTATATATAGTTATATATATTTATATAAATCTCTTATATTTTTCATATAATAAAAATTCTACATTAGTTTTTTTTAATTGTCATTTAATAAAAAATTTTAATTAAACAAATATAATTAAATTATTGTTATTATGAAAACAAAATTAAATTGAAAGACATTTTGTTTTTTGACTTTTTCTTCAATTAGTAAAATACACAGAAAAATAAATTAGATATAAATTTAGATATAATGAAACAAATAAAGGTTTGTCTATGTATTGGCCGCTTTTCGCAACGGTTTTGTTACCGGAGTTACTGGACACGGGAGTTACCGAACTGTCATTGCCGACCATTTGGTTTTCTGACCGAACCCGAGAGTGGATACCAGTCTGTTGATCGTCGGCGGAGCTTTGGTCACCAATCTTTCCGTTGTTGTTGTGGTCTTTAAGCCGTGTATATGAATCGCATTTGAGAAATCGTTTGGCGGACGACCAGTTGCACGACTGGGGCTTCGGCGCCGCCAATATCTCTATCGTACAGTACTTGCCATCATTGAACAAAAACAATTCATGACTGGACGCAGTGGACAGTGTAAACGCCGCCCGAAAATTGATATGCAATACTTTTTGTACACCATATTTGGCCAGTTCGATGGCCACGTTGGTCACCAACGGTTTGGTAAATTCGGCGCCCAAATCGAACCGATAGCCGAATACTGTTTGGTCGGCGAACACAAACTTTGTCATACTGCCCAACGGATCAAAATAGGCGGCCATAATCTTACGGCCCATCATATCGCCGATTGTCTTGTTTTGCGAACCGATATACGTTCTGAGGCCTTTGTGCGGCATATATACCAATGTTCCCCAATCGATCTGATAGGGCCTGAAGTTTCTATACGTTAGAAAATGGGTATCATTTAAGTACAGACCGGTGCCTATAAACTGTGTGACCGATTCGTGCGCCAGTATGGTCACCGCCGACTCGATAACACCAGTAAACTCTGAATCAAACACCTGGGACTCAGGATACGGACCGACCAGTGTTTTGTCTAATAGCCAGACGTTTTGGTTGCGAAATATGGCAATCGAGCCGTTTTCTAGACGAGTGATCGACTCGATAACACCGTCGTCGCAGATGTCGCCGGAGGCCGCCTCACGAAACTGTGACGAACGAGGCTCGGGATTGTTATTATCGACATCAAAGGTGTCGACATCGTAGGCGGTGGCAGCTATGATCGCCACAATCATAACGGTAATGACCAACTGATGATTGGCCAAAAGATGATAATCATACATGTCTTACATCAACGATGGAAAATGTCAGAAATGTTAAGAAGTAATGGAAAAATAAGTGTAAATTTAAAAAACACGAAAATTAAGTACAAAAAGAAGAGACAACTGTCTGTTGAAAATTGAAAAGAATTTATTTAAAAAAATTATTTCAATTTTATTTAATTTTTGTTTTTTAAATTCTCGCACTTTTTTTAATTTTCAATACTATTTGTTTATTATACTTCTATACTATTATATATTGATAATTTTGAAATCGTATATATAATCTGATATTTATATCACATGCAAACAATTAATATGTAATATATTTTTTAAAAATTAATATAAACTTTTAATATATAAAATAATTTAGTAATTCAATTAGCATAACGCGTCCAACTAATAACTATTTTTTTTGTAAATAATTTTATTTACCGGTACATTACTGTACATATATTTTGTATTACCGTATTGTGATTTTAAATTTCTGTATATTTAGTATATTTAATATAAACTCATTTATTTACTTAAAATTGAAATGTAAAAAACTTAACATTTAAATAGTTTAGTAAATAATAATGTAAATAAGTTTAATACAAATAGACTATCAAATAAATTATAAATATTTACTGTATATGAAAAAACTTTTAAATGTTAAATATATTGAAATCATAGAAAATACTAGTATTAACCAAACAAATACAAAAAACAATAAATATTGAAAATTTTAGGATTTTTTCTAATTAATAAATTAATTTGATAATCAATTTTTTTTGGAACCGAATCATAATAGTTATAAAATGTTTCCAAAAAAAAAATCTGATTTACTTTTTTTGATCAATCAATTCATTATTATTTTTAAATATTTTTACATTTTTATTTTTATAATAATTATTATTATATTGAGTTTTATTTAATTAGATTTTATATAAGCAATAATTGTGTGATATTATATAATAAAAATAAAATTGATTTTTAATGTAAAAATCATTTTATATATCGTAAATTTTATTTTATATTATAATTATTTTATTATTTAGGAATAAAAATTAGCAATTTATAAGCATATAAATTTATTTTACTAAAATAAAAATATTCATAATTTTGTATACAAATTATTTTTCAAATATTAACACACTTTTATTATAGTATTTAAAAAAAATTAATTTTTAATCCCTCAAAAAATCAATTACTATAAAACTTTTGTTTCAAACCATTAACTAACTGTTTGTATTCAAACATTATTGAAATTTTCAATACTGTTTGTGTACTTACAGTGATTGCTATGAACTAAATGAATGAATTAATTTAAACATTGTTTGTTTGTTTTTTTGCACACATTATTGCTATTAATATAAATTTATATACATTGTGTACAGTATATCATACTTTTATTAATTTTATTTTAATGTTAAACTTGTCGTTGAAAAATATATACAGTATAATATACTGCAAATATTTATGTATCATACAAATTTAATATATTGCATATTTATATTAATTAAATTAAAATATATTACTTTATTACATTGCTATTATTATATTATTGTTTTTATTATAATATTATTATCTATTTTATACATTACATTATATTATATACTATACGTTAAATTTAGTCATTCATTGTATGTTAAAATTAATTATTTTTTTTTGTTATATAATAAATAATATAATTAAAGCAAATTATTGTATAAAATTTACTTATTTAGCAAATTTTGTTGTATATAATAAAATTTATTAAATATAAATTGTATGATAAATTAGATTTTATAACATAAAAGATGATAAAAAATAAAATTAAAATAAAACTACCGCTACTTGCAATTTATAATTAACAATAAAAATGGGTTTTTTTAAATTTTACATATAATAATATGTTAATGATTTATATATTTTTATATATTCTTTATAGTCAACTAAATTGTTATAATGTAATAACAAAATATTTTTCATTTATTTATCATATGAGTTGATTTACCGCCACAATAGATGCCCATCCATGCGATCCAACTGGCAAACCGACCAATATATTACTATATTTTTATAATATAAGTATATACAATATATACTTATACATAGTGTCTTATATATATATATATAATATAAGGATATATACAGTTTGTATGGCTTTGGTATACTGTATATATATAATAATATTGCAATTCACGTCACACTTAAAAATCGATATCATCACAAATATATACTACAATCCTATATAAAAAAAAGTATTGAGTTATTCACTTCACTTTCCCTCTCCTGATGTCTCACATCCCTTCCTATGCTTCATATGTCTCTCTCTTCTCTCTCTCTCTCTCTCTCTCTCTCTCTCTCTCTCTCTCTCTTCAACCATACCTTAATGTGAATGTGAGTGAGTGTGTGTGTGTTTGGCATCACATTCACAATATATTAAAATTGATGAAAACCTAAGCACCAGTGCTAGTACATAGACACCAACAACATTGGACATCACACACAACCATATACACTCACACACTAACTCACTCATACTCACACACACACTCACACACACACTCACTCACACACACACTCACTCACACACACACACACTCACTCACACACACACACACACACACACACACACACACACACACAATACAGTATACAGACATTGATAAACACCACATACTGTACAGTAGAGTGGTGTACAATACAGACACACATTTACCGTACAAATCAAACACTCACTTCAGATGCAATTTATGTGTTATATGTTTGCTATAAGTTTAATCAAAAACTAAAAAATACTCGACTATTATACTCTTATATTCAATGCTTAAATGCCATTCATAATAACTGACTATTATTTAAATATATATAATCATTATATTGTATTTCAATAATTTCCAAACAAAATTTTTATTCATTTATTCACTCATTCAAGTCAGTCATTTAATTTATTTCAATATATATATATTTTTTTTCATTTTTATGAATATTCTTAATGCTCTCTCACTTTTACAATATACATATATTTAATATATATAATGCAATACTTAATACCATATTTTAATACTACTAATACTAACTACTATTAATAGAGCTTATACTGTATATAATTATTTTATATTGTTGTTCAGTGAAAGCAATTAAAGAATATTCTGTTTGTATGAATATTCAGTATTGAAAATAAAGTATAGCTCTCTCTCTCTCTCTCTCACACTATGTTTTGTGCAAATATTCTGTGAATATAATAGAAAAAAATAATACAAAAAAACAAATTCAATTGAAATCCTAAAGTTTTTCTCTGCTGCCAATTGAAAGTTCAAATAGTATTCAAAGTATTTTGTTATTGTTGTGTTAGATATATCCTAAAAACAACAACAACATCAACATTAACACTAATACGATAAGCCATGTCCTCATTTCACGTCCAGATCGTGTCCCAGGAGCCGGTAGACTGGGGCGAGAGTCCACATTGGGACCAATCAAGACAACGTCTATCATATGTCGACTGTTTTGCCAAACGTATCCATCAGATTGATCCGGAAAGTGGTCGCTGCGATCGCTACAACATAGTGTCGGCCGCCAGCAAATCGACACCGATGACCACAATGGCCATACCGACCGATAATCAGTGTGACACCGAATATGTAATCAGTTTGGGCAACTCATTGGCCAAATATTTGCCAAATTCAGGCGATATTTACAAGTTGGCCGACATAGACGGTGGCACCTATTTTAACGATGGAAAGTGCGATTCCCGGGGAAGGTTATGGATCGGATCGTTTACAGGTATGTCATATCTTAATGTTAAAGTAGAGTGTACAGTACAATTTATAAATAACTATAAAAACTATAAATATATGATAAGTTATTATTATTTTATTGTTACTGTTGTTAATTAGGTGAACCGGGCAATCCAATGACAATGGTCAAGGGTGCCGGTAAACTATATGAGTTTAGTAATGATACGTTGACCACCAAATATAATGGACTAACCATACCTAACGGCATTACTTGGTCGTCGGACAATAGCAAATTGTTTGCCGTAGACACTATGGAACGGGCTATTTATTATTTCGACTACGATAACTCTACGGCCACTATCGGTATGTTTTAACATTTACCCGTAATATATTTTACTAGAAAGCTCAGGGATCGATATATATATATATATATATATATATATGATATTTGTGTAATTTAATTTAAGTTTTTACACACTTTATTTTATTTTTTTACTATCATTCAATAACTTCAGGCAAAAAAAGGACATTTTTTGCTTCAAACAGTGAGTTTAGCTTCAAAGGCACCGAAATCCCATACGGACTGACCGTCGATCTTAAAGGTAACCTATGGCTGGTTGTCTATTACGGCGGAAAGATATTGAATATCGATTCAAATACAGGTTTGTTTGATCTTTGAAATAAAACAGATATAACACACACACACACACACACACACACACACACACACACACACACACACACACACACACACACACACACACACACACACACACACACACACACACACACACACACACACACACACACACACACACACACATACATACACACTATGTTGGCTTTCATTCAACTAATAGACGACTAACACACTAATGGCAAAAATCGGTTATCTATTAGCTGGTGGCCTATTTGTTAAGCCAACAACAAAAATAAAATCAATCAATAGTTTTTTTTCAAAAAAAAATAAAAATAAAAACAGTTGACTTTTTTTCTCCCTATCATTTCCTTTCCCCTAATGTTTGCCTATGACTTTGCATTTGAATTGTTTGTTTTGGTTTTAATCAATATTTTTCAGCCAAAGTAATCAATAAAATCGATTTGTCCGCCAATATGGTGACCTCCGCGTGTTTCGGTGGCATCGAAATGAATGAACTGTTTGTTACGTCCAGCAATCGCGGACTACCCGCACCAGTTGTTAGCGCACAACAAGCGGGACACACGTTCAAAGTGACCTGTTTTAGGGATAACTCGTTTAAAGGCCAGCCATCCAACTGTTTTCGGTTACAGTAAAAGAAATACTATATTATATGATATCACTAAAAAAATACTAATCATTTATTATAGCTTATAAGTTATATATTGTATTTTCACTGTAAATTTACTGCAGTATATACCGCATATCGCACCTGTATATTGATATATACTGTTACAGTATTACTGTATATGGCGTAGAATTTTATGGCATTTACGATATTTTTTGATTATTTGGTAAATGCTTTTTTTAATGGTATGGTATATATATATATATATAGTGTAATAGTGTTTAAGGTGTGTCATAATTTTATTTTTGTTGCTGATGTCGTTGTCGTTGTTGTTGTTGGTTATGATGATGATCTCCCGGTGCGGAAAATGTAACTCAGTTAGCTACAGTATAATATATAGATATATATATATATAAGAAAATTATATAAGAAATTTAAAGTTACGGTACAATAAAATACAGTTACTGTACGGTATTTACAGTATATAAATATTTAAAAAAAAACTACAAATTTATCACATTTAATGTTGTGTATAAATAAATAGTAAAGTTATTTTTTTGTAGTGGGCAGGCAATTTTACCGGCACCTACATACTATGTAGTACATATATGTTAGTATTAGTATTATTATTAGTATTATTATTATTATGACTTTTTATCGTAAAAAAATAGTTAATGTTTAATATACAGTGTATATCATAGGAAAAAACATAATTACCTGTGACATTAAATGTGATTTTTTCCATTAAAAGTCCATACATTAATGATAATGTAGTAATAATAATACTAATAATAATACTACAGGTAATAACTTAATAGTACTAATACCCTAATAATGATGATAATAGTGTTATTAGTATTATTATTATTATTATTGTTAGAGTGGGTGAAAAAAAGCAAATATTTATCTAACACTTAGAAGTGTCAATTGAAATAACGATTTTATTATTGTTGAAGTATTAAATAAAAATCTTTTTCATCAATTGAAAAGTTTTATGTCTAGTATTTTTCCTAAATTGAAAATCAAATTAAACAAATCAATTGATCGTATCATCTGTTTTCTACCCGTCCTTTAAATAAAAAAAAGTCCAATAATTATTAAATCATTAAATATTAGAGAAAAACTATGTCATTAAATGATATCATTTTTATTGGTAAAAGTAATAATAATAATAAACTAAAAGCCATTAATATTAGTGAATTTAATTAATTAACATATATATAAATTTATATTTAATGTATTGTACAGTACTATTAATATATATTTGTAGTGTAAATTGTGTATAAGTGTAATGTAGCCAAACAAATGTATTGAATTTACATAAAAAATTAAATGATCTAGATATTTAATATTTAGTTAATTGTTATTGAGTAATTAGAAAATAATTTTTTTTAAATATATAAAAAAATTAATAAATATATTTAGCAGAAATACAAAGTAATTTGTAAACTAAATAATATTTTTTAAAAATAGCATAAAAATTAAAGTAATAACTTATATCAAAGTAGTCCAATAAAAATTATAAGATTTATTTTATTTATAAAAATAAAAATCAATTGTATTTATAAAAATAAAAATCAATTGTATTTTTATTGTTAATATAATTTATTTGTATAAGTATGTAAATTGTTGTAAATTAGATATAAATAGAAATATTAGAAAATTGTTTTAATTATATATTAAATAAATAAATTGATGTTTAAATTAATAAAAAATATATTATTTTCATAAAATACACTGTAAATTGTATTTATTATTTTTAAAAAATATAATACGGTAATTATAGTTATTATTTAATATTTCATTATTAATTAAATAATTTGTTAGAATTTATTGATAGAATTTTTAAAAAAATTATTTATATTAAAACTCATATATTCTTATTGCTAGCAAAACTTTAATTTATCATTATAATTAAAAATATATATATATATATGTAAAATAAAATAAAAACTATATCTATTCATAAGTTTAAATAATTTAACTTATCTAGATGATAATGTTTTTACATTTTATAAAATTACTATTTTTAAAAAAAACATTAACATAAAAAACACAAATATTTATTAAATATTTATATGAAAATAAATTAATAAATAATTATTTTTTGATTAATTATAACTATAGGAGTCACTACTAAAACAAACAAGAAAATGTAGCAATGTAAAATATTTCATTTAATTTCGTTCACAAACAACGTAATTAAATATTTGTTATTGAAATAAGATATTTTATCTAAATATAATATATGGGGTATTAATTTATTTATTCAAAAAACATATACTGCACTGTATTATGTGTTATAAAGTGGATGGAAAATACCGATTAAAATTGTAACGTTATCTATGAATGTGCGCGCGTATTGTTTAATGCCGCTGAGCGCTATGCATCATACATCAACTTTATGTTCACATACATAAGTTTATAATAATAGACTTAAATATACAGTATATTACACTATACACTGTAGTATTCAATAAATACTACTAACAAAAAAAACATGGCATACACTGTGTAAGCATCGACTGTTTGACTATCAACTGGAATACATTGTTAGGCTATGTGTATGCCTACTATTGAACGCCATTTGAAAAGCCATTGAAAAGCCTGTAATCGACAAAATCGCGGCATTTCTTTGCACTTAAAAAATATTAATCAAACAAAACATTCAAATCATTGGATAAACAATAATAATAATAACAACAACAGTGTCCACACATTTATAGGCCCGAAGTTACCGATATATATATATACCAACTGACAAAACAATGGCCGATAAGGACGCCGGTAAGTGTCCTCTGACTGGCCAACAGTGCCGATACCGGCTTTGTGTGTTTGTATGGACACCGATAACATCGCGCCATTTGCCGATGTTGTTGACATTAATAGTGGTCATTGATGGCATTATTGACTACCGATTAGTGACAATCAGCCGGTGTTGTCCACATACACACACAGACTCGTGCCGTTATCGGTACCGAAAAACCCAATTATAATATTTCTAATCATTTTTCTCACTCATTCTCTTGTCTATGTTGTGTCCATTGTCATTCCCGTCGGCAACGATTGTATCGTAACATATATCCAATTCAACAGTCGAGGAGCGTGTGATCAACGAAGAGTACAAGATATGGAAGAAGAACACACCGTTTCTCTACGATCTGGTTATGACACACGCTTTGGAGTGGCCATCACTAACCGCTCAGTGGTTGCCCGATGTTGTGCGACCCGAAGGCAAGGACTATTCCATACATCGGCTAATACTCGGCACTCATACCAGCGACGAACAGAATCACCTGTTGATAGCATCGGTTCAGTTGCCCAACGAAGACGCTATGTTTGATGCCTCCCATTACGACTCAGAGAAGGGCGAGTTTGGCGGTTTTGGATCGGTTTCGGGTAACTAATTGAACGATTGTTTTTATTACTGGTTTTTGTTTGTTTCTAATTATCTGTTCTCACTTTCTCTGGACTTTAGGTAAGATTGAAATTGAGATTAAGATCAATCACGAGGGAGAAGTCAATAGAGCCCGCTTTATGCCGCAAAATCCGTGCATTATTGCCACGAAAACACCGTCGAGCGATGTATTGATCTTTGATTACACGAAACATCCCTCAAAACCAGATCCAAATGGCGAATGCGCGCCCGATTTGAGACTACGCGGCCACCAAAAAGAAGGTTACGGTCTTTCGTGGAACCCAAACCTCAACGGACATCTATTGAGCGCATCTGATGATCACACCATCTGCTTGTGGGATATCAATGCTCCCGTTCGTGACAAGAACATAGTCGACGCAAAGACAATATTTACGGGACACACGGCCGTCGTCGAGGACGTCGCCTGGCATTTGCTACACGAAAGTCTGTTTGGATCTGTAGCCGATGACCAGAAACTGATGATTTGGGACACCAGGTCGGCCAACACCAACAAACCGAGTCACATAGTAGACGCCCATACGGCCGAAGTCAACTGTTTGTCGTTCAATCCGTACTCGGAGTTTATTTTGGCCACCGGTTCGGCCGACAAAACGGTTGCCCTCTGGGATCTCAGGAATCTGAAGCTCAAACTTCACTCATTCGAGTCGCACAAGGATGAGATCTTTCAGGTTCAATGGTCGCCCCATAACGAAACAATACTGGCCTCCAGTGGTACTGATCGTCGTCTACACGTATGGGATCTGTCGAAGATTGGCGAAGAACAGTCAGCTGAAGATTCCGAAGACGGACCGCCTGAACTGTTGTTCATTCACGGCGGACATACCGCTAAAATATCTGACTTTTCATGGAATCCTAACGAACCGTGGATTATCTGTTCCGTGTCTGAGGACAACATTATGCAAGTCTGGCAAATGGTAAGTCTTTGTCATTGAAATTAAATACTTATTTGTTGTGTTGTCTGTCAACTAATTATTGGTCTTTTTTGCGAAATTAAAGGCCGAAAACATCTATAACGACGAAGAACCTGAAACACCAGCCGCCGAACTGGAAGCCGCCGCATAAGTGGTCACTCATTTGATGGTTTTGGTGTCCATTCGTCGGTTTTTTTATTATAAATTTTATTTATCATTTAAGTTATCCGATTAAGAGATATACAAACTGTATTTTTTTCATGAATTATAATTTGTGTAAACTTTTCTTTTTTTTATTTTCACGTATTATTTTTTATTATAATTATTATTATTATTTAGCGTACTATGAACTGGCGCTCCGGTAGGCTTTACTATCATTACTATCATAAAAAAGCAAAACTTAATTTTTATAAATTTAACAAAAAAAACATAAATAAAACAAACATCACTTGTGTTTATATAATTAAATAAATTGATTGGAACTGGAATTTAATGATTGAGACATTTTTATCTATTATTTAATTTATTAATTATTAGTATTAAAATAATAATTCATTATTACTTAATTTATAATTAAAATTATTATTAAATTTCTAAAACATATATTTATTAAATTTTGTTAAATTTACTTATACTGATTGCTATAATTTACTAATAATTTATTATAATTTTAATAAACCTAATAATTGTCACAAATTATTGACCCGACAAACTGATCAATGAAATGGACGGATAGTTCATTAAAAAAAATGTATAATTTATCGAAAATTATTTCGATGTGTTTTAAATTATATATTTATAGTAATTATACACTAAATTATATACATTACCGGTAAATGTATATTTTTAATCAACTTTAAAAAAATGATCTATTAAACTATTAAATTAATATAACTTTAATTACTATAAATTAACTAAAAATAAAATATTTGAAATATCCAAAATCTAATGAAACAGATATTTTAATTGGTAAAATTATCATGTTAATTTATTAAGATAAAAAGTAACTTAGTCATTTATTAAATTAAAGTTATTAATTTGTTTTTTCCTGCGATTTACTGTATTTTTAATTACAGTATCGTTTATTTCTTTAATATTGCATATAAATTCAAGGACATACATACATATTTATACACATAGACATACAAATAAATAAATTACCTATACTTTATAGGCTATACATACATACTTTACACATACAGACATACAGTACCTACACATACATAACTACTAAGACAGAGTGCTATCAACAGTACAATACTTACGTAACATTGCATAACATGACAGTGCGATCACAGAATATAAAGCAGAATAACAGTGTGTTTAGCATTGCTGTGCACTGCTCTTATGTATCAAATTCATAGGCTTTACTCATTGATATACTGACAATAATATTGCATTAGTGTTGGGTACAGTTGAATTGATATGAAAACACTGTATGAGTGGATAGTGAATCACTGTAACTGAAATTTATTCTACGATTCACAGGTATATAAACTCCCGGTGCTCTGATAGTTGACATCAAAATATTGTGAATTGAGTTTTTTTTACTTATAATAATAACATCCAGTTATATAATAAAAACTTTAAACTTTACAAACTTTTTCTTGACTTGTTTTTTATTAAAGAATAATTTGTTTTATATGGTTCGTAAATATTACGCTACTTTCAAAAAGTTTTTATAATTAATAATAATTATAATAATTTAATATTTATTTTTAAAAAAATTTATATTAACAGTGGATTAAAGCAATGGGCAAAAGACACGGCGATCACCACCAAAAACATGGACATCACGGACACCACAGATTTCCTGAACATGGGTTTGGTGGACATGGATTTACTCGACATGGGTTTCCTGGACATGGATTCCCGGGACACGGATTTATGGGTCCTATGCCATCAGCCGATGAACAGGCGGCCGCCGCCGCCGCCCCCGGCTTTGTCGATCCTCGATTGGGCAGTGTTGGACCATTTGGACCGCACAGAGGCGGTCACGTAAGTCGTGGCCATCATGGAGGACATCATCGGATGCACGGCGGGCACTGGGGCTATGGATTTGCCGCCGATCCGCGTCAGATGTGGGCCGCGAGCTCATCCAGTTCTTCAGGCACTTCATCGTCAACCAGTTCGTCGTCCAGCGATAGTGACAGCGAAGACAAGAAATGCAAAAAGAATAAGAAGTGCAAAAAGTTGGCAAAGAAACAGAAAAAGATGGCCAAAAAGTTTATGAAAAAGTGGCGCAAATGTTATTTTAAGAGAGGATGGATGTCCTCATCAATGATGTTCACTAACATATCTCAGTGCACACTATGTTGGCATCCAATTAGACCGTTGGTCGACACAGAAGTACTGGAATGCGGACATCTATACCATCGTAAGTGTCTGAAAGAGTTGTTTGGTTTGTCGGCTCGCGATACGACCAGCACTGCCGCCACCGCCGCCGTCGGCAATGAGAAGAATGGCATTTATTGTGTGCAATGCAAACAACCGATTGACGATAACCTGCAAAATGAATTACGCAAAAGATTCAGTCAAATTGTGACCAACAATGCCGACAACAACAGTATGTCCACCGGTGATGACATGCAATTGAACGCCGAAAAGTTTGCCGAAGACTTCGAGAGTCTTAAAGTGTGAAAAATCAGAAAAAATCAATTGATTTAATTATTATTATAAAATCTCTATTTTAATCCTCTTTTTATAATTAGATATAATTATTCTTATTTATAATAATTATTATAATAATTTTGTTATTTATTTAATCCTAATTTTATTACTTGAATGAATTAATATTTATAATTATTTTTACTTAATTAATTTTTAAATAGTTATATAAACTTTAATTTTAATATTTATTTTTTGATTTTTATTATGTTGTAGTAGTTATAGCAAAAATTGTTAATCAATTAAACAAAAAAAAAAAATAAAAATTTTAAAACAAAATAAATGTAATATTTTATTTATTTATATATATATATTAATATTATTTAAAATATAATATAATGTGAAAACAAAGTTAATAATATTGAAAATAAAATAAATATTTTGGCTTATATTCAAATATATTATGTTGTATTTAAATATAAATATAATTATAAATAAAAAAAATTAAATAATTAAAAGAAAAATTATCATATTTTCGTACATTTTTTAAAAAATCCATTGATTTACATAACATGATGACCGCCGCCGCCACCCGAATGACCCCCACCTTTACCGCCATTAGGTGACCGACGTTTGCGTTCAAATGTAAACTCAGTGGTCACGGGAGGCGCGTCCGTATCAAATGAATCAAGTTTTGACATATCAATAGCCACAGAAGCGGAGGTACCATTCAATGGACATCCAGTTATACCAATAATGACCAGACATGCGGCCAATAATAGTAGACCAATAACTTTATTAGACATTAGTCTAGTATTAAACACAACTGTTTTATTATTATTATTATTATTATTATAATATTTATTAATTATATTATTTTTTTGCTAAAGTTTTTCCTCCTATTTATATATTACTAGAGTTTCTAAAAATAAATTTTCGATAATTTATTTCTAATGTATTGTTTAGTAAAGATTTTATTATTAGTATTTTCGATATAATTAATCAAATTTTGTAGATTTTATTTATTGATTTGATAATTTATTGTATAAATATTGTATTTGTTTATTATTAAAAGAAAAGTGTGTGCAAATAATTTTGATTGATTGATAGATTTAATCTTCAAAAAAAGATAATAATTTATAAAATAATTTTTGTTTGTATAGTATTTTATAATTAAAAAAACAACATAGAAATAAATTATTAGCAATAAAATTATAATTTATTATTAAACTATAGTTTGTGTTTAAATATTGTAGTTTATGTCAATATTTATAAACTTTTATTAGATTTTATATAATTTTTATAATTATTTACTTAAGTAAATATTAATCTAAATGTGTTTTTTTAGTAATTTTAAATAATTTTAATTATAAATATAATTATTTAATAAATACAACAGTAGTTAGAAAAAAATTGTTTGACATTGGAATTACTAATAATTATAATAATACTTATAATAATAATAATATATTTTAAGTTAATATTTCTAACCAAATGTATTGCTAATACTTAAAAAATAAAATAATTATTACTCAATATTTGTTTGAAATTTTTTTACAACTATTAATCATAATTCATATATAATACTAGCTATTTTATAACCAATAAATCATCATGGTCATTTTTATTATAATATTGACTAAACATTCAACTATTTTTTTGAATATAGTCTGGTTTAATAATTATTAGGTATGATTACCATTGAGAAAAAAGTTTTATCCTTTAAATAATAATAATTATTATTATTTAGTACAAAATACATAGTATATAATTATTTATTTATTATATCTTATTTTAATAAAAAAAAATAATTATTTATCCAAATCAATTTATATTACACTTGTAATTATATTTATAGTTAATTTTTTTGTTAATATATTTTATGGTAGATGAAAAAATTAATTAATTTTAGTATTTTAGTATTAATTTTTATAAATTTTGGAAGTTTTTCTTGGGTTTGGTCATCATATTAGTGAATCACACGATAGTATAATAAAAATAGGTTTATTTGATGACACATATCATGATGTGATGGTGTGTCTCAATGTAAGAACCAGTAGGTGTTAAACACGTAGACTTAATAGTCATTTTGTCCGATAGTTTCCTTTAAAAAAATTACTTAATAATAATAACTTATAATAATTGGCTGATTGTTGGTCACAAACAGCCGGTCGACCGGAAAATGCCGGTCAGTTTCGGTCCAGAGTCGAAGTTTAAGGATCTCGAGGCGGCATTCAAAGAGATCCGACTCGAAAGCAATGACAAGAAAAGTGATGTCAGATCACTGGCCGTAGTCAAAGACGACGAGTCAAAGGTATTGTTGGACAGACCCGAGAAAATTGGTTACTATTCTGTCAGACATCGACTCGAAGACGACGAACGCGAATATGTTGGCAATGCATCTGAGCTCAAGTATCTTCACATACCGTCACCGATAATACTGGATCTGACTCATGGCTACGACAAGTCAGTACGTTATGGAGAGTGGGGTAACTCTAAATTGGATAAACTATTGAAATGGATATCCATTAATATCCAAGAATCGGATAGTCATCGACCACTTCTTGACGCAGATTTTGTAACCACTCGTCGCGTTTTGGCTTATATTATGACTTATCCGTATCAACGCATCGAACAGTTAACTATAGCTGCCGTAAAATTTCGCGGAAATATATATTTGTGTCCATTTTGGCCAACACAACAACCGAAGAGCGACTCATTAAATCAAATGTCGTTCAGTGGCTATCGTTTCGAGAAGTACTTGACCAGCACTGACCCGAACCGGGCATCAGATCTGGACGAGTTTGATCGTAACGGCTATATTGGAGTTATTAAGACACAAATGACCACTAATGCACCCAAACGTTCGGTACATTCGGTAATATTTACGTCAAAGTTGGACTGTTTGGCCGATAAGTGGTCAAAGTCGAACAGTTTGGATCAATTTGTTGAACTGAAATGCGCTAAAAAATTAAATCGACATAAATTGCTTCAATGGTGGGCACATACCCACCTGATTGGTGTACCGATCATTCATTGCGGTATAAGAGATGACCGATTGATGGTAAAGACTGTCCAAGAGATCAAAGTAGACAGTCTTCGAGAGAATACCTTTTGGACGCCAGAAGTTTGCCTGAATTTTATGAATGATTTCCTAACACATGTCAAACAAGTGGTCATCGATGACAACCCAGATCTGGTCTATCTGTTTGAGTGTCGTCCCCGTCATGTCATCACTTGTACTAAAATGATAAAACCGACAGATTTTGAGGTATTACCCAATTGGTATGTCGAGGTGTTTAAGGAGTGATAAAAAAGGGTATTTAAGATAATAAAAAAGTATGGTTTCAAATACACAAATCAAAGAAAAATTGTTATTACATTGTTTTTTGGGGTTTTTTTTATAATTTTTCATTTAATATATTCATTTAAAATATTTTTTCATTTAATTAGACTATATATTCGATACATATATAATTGTTTACTTGTATTACATATTAATTTCATAAATTACTTAATAATTATCAAATATTGCTTTTGTTTTAAAAATATTGCTTATATTTATAATATACGACTAATTAGTAATTACTTCTATAATTAGTATTTAAGTACTAATTTATCATTTGTTTCTAAAAAATATGATTATGATATAAAATATTATTATTATTAATATATTTCAATTTAACTATTTAAATAATTTTGAATGTTTTTGTTACTTTAATAAATTTTTGTTGCATAAAAATATATTGAAATTTATTTGATTAACATGAAATGACTATATAATAAATTGTTAATAAGTAAATTAAATGCTACTTTAATTATAAATTTTAGCAAGTTGAAAATGATAGAAATCATTACCTAAAAAACAAAGTTTTATTGAGAAAAGTACTTGTTTTTGTTGTTATAAAATAAATTTATATATTTAATTATTAAACATAACTCAATAAACTTGAATTTATTTATAACTTAATTTGTGTATAATTAATATTTGCCTTTTTAATTGAAAATTATTTCATGTTTTTGAAATTCATATTTTACTAATCAAACCAAATTAATGTAATGTTATTATTAAAATTAATAACTTAAAATTATTTAACGTAACACAATAAACTTGAATTTATTTATAACTTAATTTGTGTATAATTAATATTTGCCTTTTTAATTGAAAATTATTTCATGTTTTTGAAATTCATATTTTACTAATCAAACCAAATTAATGTAATGTTATTATTAAAATTAATAACTTAAAATTATTTAACGTAACACAATAAACTTGAATTTATTTATAACTTAATTTGTGTATAATTAATATTTGCCTTTTTAATTGAAAATTATTTCATGTTTTTGAAATTCATATTTTACTAATCAAACCAAATTAATGTAATGTTATTATTAAAATTAATAACTTAAAATTATTTAACGTAACACAATAAACTTGAATTTATTTATAACTTAATTTGTGTATAATTAATATTTGCCTTTTTAATTGAAAATTATTTCATGTTTTTGAAATTCATATTTTACTAATCAAACCAAATTAATGTAATGTTATTATTAAAATTAATAACTTAAAATTATTTAACGTAACACAATAAACTTGAATTTATTTATAACTTAATTTGTGTATAATTAATATTTGCCTTTTTAATTGAAAATTATTTCATGTTTTTGAAATTCATATTTTACTAATCAAACCAAATTAATGTAATGTTATTATTAAAATTAATAACTTAAAATTATTTAACGTAACACAATAAACTTGAATTTATTTATAACTTAATTTGTGTATAATTAATATTTGCCTTTTTAATTGAAAATTATTTCATGTTTTTGAAATTCATATTTTACTAATCAAACCAAATTAATGTAATGTTATTATTAAAATTAATAACTTAAAATTATTTAACGTAACACAATAAACTTGAATTTATTTATAACTTAATTTGTGTATAATTAATATTTGCCTTTTTAATTGAAAATTATTTCATGTTTTTGAAATTCATATTTTACTAATCAAACCAAATTAATGTAATGTTATTATTAAAATTAATAACTTAAAATTATTTAACGTAACACAATAAACTTGAATTTATTTATAACTTAATTTGTGTATAATTAATATTTGCCTTTTTAATTGAAAATTATTTCATGTTTTTGAAATTCATATTTTACTAATCAAACCAAATTAATGTAATGTTATTATTAAAATTAATAACTTAAAATTATTTAACGTAACACAATAAACTTGAATTTATTTATAACTTAATTTGTGTATAATTAATATTTGCCTTTTTAATTGAAAATTATTTCATGTTTTTGAAATTCATATTTTACTAATCAAACCAAATTAATGTAATGTTATTATTAAAATTAATAACTTAAAATTATTTAACGTAACACAATAAACTTGAATTTATTTATAACTTAATTTGTGTATAATTAATATTTGCCTTTTTAATTGAAAATTATTTCATGTTTTTGAAATTCATATTTTACTAATCAAACCAAATTAATGTAATGTTATTATTAAAATTAATAACTTAAAATTATTTAACGTAACACAATAAACTTGAATTTATTTATAACTTAATTTGTGTATAATTAATATTTGCCTTTTTAATTGAAAATTATTTCATGTTTTTGAAATTCATATTTTACTAATCAAACCAAATTAATGTAATGTTATTATTAAAATTAATAACTTAAAATTATTTAACGTAACACAATAAACTTGAATTTATTTATAACTTAATTTGTGTATAATTAATATTTGCCTTTTTAATTGAAAATTATTTCATGTTTTTGAAATTCATATTTTACTAATCAAACCTTGAATTTATTTATAACTTAATTTGTGTATAATTAATATTTGCCTTTTTAATTGAAAATTATTTCATGTTTTTGAAATTCATATTTTACTAATCAAACCAAATGTAATGTTATTATTAAAATTAATAACTTAAAATTATTTAACGTAACACAATAAACTTGAATTTATTTATAACTTAATTTGTGTATAATTAATATTTGCCTTTTTAATTGAAAATTATTTCATGTTTTTGAAATTCATATTTTACTAATCAAACCAAATTAATGTAATGTTATTATTAAAATTAATAACTTAAAATTATTTAACGTAACACAATAAACTTGAATTTATTTATAACTTAATTTGTGTATAATTAATATTTGCCTTTTTAATTGAAAATTATTTCATGTTTTTGAAATTCATATTTTACTAATCAAACCAAATTAATGTAATGTTATTATTAAAATTAATAACTTAAAATTATTTAACGTAACACAATAAACTTGAATTTATTTATAACTTAATTTGTGTATAATTAATATTTGCCTTTTTAATTGAAAATTATTTCATGTTTTTGAAATTCATATTTTACTAATCAAACCAAATTAATGTAATGTTATTATTAAAATTAATAACTTAAAATTATTTAACGTAACACAATAAACTTGAATTTATTTATAACTTAATTTGTGTATAATTAATATTTGCCTTTTTAATTGAAAATTATTTCATGTTTTTGAAATTCATATTTTACTAATCAAACCAAATTAATGTAATGTTATTATTAAAATTAATAACTTAAAATTATTTAACGTAACACAATAAACTTGAATTTATTTATAACTTAATTTGTGTATAATTAATATTTGCCTTTTTAATTGAAAATTATTTCATGTTTTTGAAATTCATATTTTACTAATCAAACCAAATTAATGTAATGTTATTATTAAAATTAATAACTTAAAATTATTTAACGTAACACAATAAACTTGAATTTATTTATAACTTAATTTGTGTATAATTAATATTTGCCTTTTTAATTGAAAATTATTTCATGTTTTTGAAATTCATATTTTACTAATCAAACCAAATTAATGTAATGTTATTATTAAAATTAATAACTTAAAATTATTTAACGTAACACAATAAACTTGAATTTATTTATAACTTAATTTGTGTATAATTAATATTTGCCTTTTTAATTGAAAATTATTTCATGTTTTTGAAATTCATATTTTACTAATCAAACCAAATTAATGTAATGTTATTATTAAAATTAATAACTTAAAATTATTTAACGTAACACAATAAACTTGAATTTATTTATAACTTAATTTGTGTATAATTAATATTTGCCTTTTTAATTGAAAATTATTTCATGTTTTTGAAATTCATATTTTACTAATCAAACCAAATTAATGTAATGTTATTATTAAAATTAATAACTTAAAATTATTTAACGTAACACAATAAACTTGAATTTATTTATAACTTAATTTGTGTATAATTAATATTTGCCTTTTTAATTGAAAATTATTTCATGTTTTTGAAATTCATATTTTACTAATCAAACCAAATTAATGTAATGTTATTATTAAAATTAATAACTTAAAATTATTTAACGTAACACAATAAACTTGAATTTATTTATAACTTAATTTGTGTATAATTAATATTTGCCTTTTTAATTGAAAATTATTTCATGTTTTTGAAATTCATATTTTACTAATCAAACCAAATTAATGTAATGTTATTATTAAAATTAATAACTTAAAATTATTTAACGTAACACAATAAACTTGAATTTATTTATAACTTAATTTGTGTATAATTAATATTTGCCTTTTTAATTGAAAATTATTTCATGTTTTTGAAATTCATATTTTACTAATCAAACCAAATTAATGTAATGTTATTATTAAAATTAATAACTTAAAATTATTTAACGTAACACAATAAACTTGAATTTATTTATAACTTAATTTGTGTATAATTAATATTTGCCTTTTTAATTGAAAATTATTTCATGTTTTTGAAATTCATATTTTACTAATCAAACCAAATTAATGTAATGTTATTATTAAAATTAATAACTTAAAATTATTTAACGTAACACAATAAACTTGAATTTATTTATAACTTAATTTGTGTATAATTAATATTTGCCTTTTTAATTGAAAATTATTTCATGTTTTTGAAATTCATATTTTACTAATCAAACCAAATTAATGTAATGTTATTATTAAAATTAATAACTTAAAATTATTTAACGTAACACAATAAACTTGAATTTATTTATAACTTAATTTGTGTATAATTAATATTTGCCTTTTTAATTGAAAATTATTTCATGTTTTTGAAATTCATATTTTACTAATCAAACCAAATTAATGTAATGTTATTATTAAAATTAATAACTTAAAATTATTTAACGTAACACAATAAACTTGAATTTATTTATAACTTAATTTGTGTATAATTAATATTTGCCTTTTTAATTGAAAATTATTTCATGTTTTTGAAATTCATATTTTACTAATCAAACCAAATTAATGTAATGTTATTATTAAAATTAATAACTTAAAATTATTTAACGTAACACAATAAACTTGAATTTATTTATAACTTAATTTGTGTATAATTAATATTTGCCTTTTTAATTGAAAATTATTTCATGTTTTTGAAATTCATATTTTACTAATCAAACCAAATTAATGTAATGTTATTATTAAAATTAATAACTTAAAATTATTTAACGTAACACAATAAACTTGAATTTATTTATAACTTAATTTGTGTATAATTAATATTTGCCTTTTTAATTGAAAATTATTTCATGTTTTTGAAATTCATATTTTACTAATCAAACCAAATTAATGTAATGTTATTATTAAAATTAATAACTTAAAATTATTTAACGTAACACAATAAACTTGAATTTATTTATAACTTAATTTGTGTATAATTAATATTTGCCTTTTTAATTGAAAATTATTTCATGTTTTTGAAATTCATATTTTACTAATCAAACCAAATTAATGTAATGTTATTATTAAAATTAATAACTTAAAATTATTTAACGTAACACAATAAACTTGAATTTATTTATAACTTAATTTGTGTATAATTAATATTTGCCTTTTTAATTGAAAATTATTTCATGTTTTTGAAATTCATATTTTACTAATCAAACCAAATTAATGTAATGTTATTATTAAAATTAATAACTTAAAATTATTTAACGTAACACAATAAACTTGAATTTATTTATAACTTAATTTGTGTATAATTAATATTTGCCTTTTTAATTGAAAATTATTTCATGTTTTTGAAATTCATATTTTACTAATCAAACCAAATTAATGTAATGTTATTATTAAAATTAATAACTTAAAATTATTTAACGTAACACAATAAACTTGAATTTATTTATAACTTAATTTGTGTATAATTAATATTTGCCTTTTTAATTGAAAATTATTTCATGTTTTTGAAATTCATATTTTACTAATCAAACCAAATTAATGTAATGTTATTATTAAAATTAATAACTTAAAATTATTTAACGTAACACAATAAACTTGAATTTATTTATAACTTAATTTGTGTATAATTAATATTTGCCTTTTTAATTGAAAATTATTTCATGTTTTTGAAATTCATATTTTACTAATCAAACCAAATTAATGTAATGTTATTATTAAAATTAATAACTTAAAATTATTTAACGTAACACAATAAACTTGAATTTATTTATAACTTAATTTGTGTATAATTAATATTTGCCTTTTTAATTGAAAATTATTTCATGTTTTTGAAATTCATATTTTACTAATCAAACCAAATTAATGTAATGTTATTATTAAAATTAATAACTTAAAATTATTTAACGTAACACAATAAACTTGAATTTATTTATAACTTAATTTGTGTATAATTAATATTTGCCTTTTTAATTGAAAATTATTTCATGTTTTTGAAATTCATATTTTACTAATCAAACCAAATTAATGTAATGTTATTATTAAAATTAATAACTTAAAATTATTTAACGTAACACAATAAACTTGAATTTATTTATAACTTAATTTGTGTATAATTAATATTTGCCTTTTTAATTGAAAATTATTTCATGTTTTTGAAATTCATATTTTACTAATCAAACCAAATTAATGTAATGTTATTATTAAAATTAATAACTTAAAATTATTTAACGTAACACAATAAACTTGAATTTATTTATAACTTAATTTGTGTATAATTAATATTTGCCTTTTTAATTGAAAATTATTTCATGTTTTTGAAATTCATATTTTACTAATCAAACCAAATTAATGTAATGTTATTATTAAAATTAATAACTTAAAATTATTTAACGTAACACAATAAACTTGAATTTATTTATAACTTAATTTGTGTATAATTAATATTTGCCTTTTTAATTGAAAATTATTTCATGTTTTTGAAATTCATATTTTACTAATCAAACCAAATTAATGTAATGTTATTATTAAAATTAATAACTTAAAATTATTTAACGTAACACAATAAACTTGAATTTATTTATAACTTAATTTGTGTATAATTAATATTTGCCTTTTTAATTGAAAATTATTTCATGTTTTTGAAATTCATATTTTACTAATCAAACCAAATTAATGTAATGTTATTATTAAAATTAATAACTTAAAATTATTTAACGTAACACAATAAACTTGAATTTATTTATAACTTAATTTGTGTATAATTAATATTTGCCTTTTTAATTGAAAATTATTTCATGTTTTTGAAATTCATATTTTACTAATCAAACCAAATTAATGTAATGTTATTATTAAAATTAATAACTTAAAATTATTTAACGTAACACAATAAACTTGAATTTATTTATAACTTAATTTGTGTATAATTAATATTTGCCTTTTTAATTGAAAATTATTTCATGTTTTTGAAATTCATATTTTACTAATCAAACCAAATTAATGTAATGTTATTATTAAAATTAATAACTTAAAATTATTTAACGTAACACAATAAACTTGAATTTATTTATAACTTAATTTGTGTATAATTAATATTTGCCTTTTTAATTGAAAATTATTTCATGTTTTTGAAATTCATATTTTACTAATCAAACCAAATTAATGTAATGTTATTATTAAAATTAATAACTTAAAATTATTTAACGTAACACAATAAACTTGAATTTATTTATAACTTAATTTGTGTATAATTAATATTTGCCTTTTTAATTGAAAATTATTTCATGTTTTTGAAATTCATATTTTACTAATCAAACCAAATTAATGTAATGTTATTATTAAAATTAATAACTTAAAATTATTTAACGTAACACAATAAACTTGAATTTATTTATAACTTAATTTGTGTATAATTAATATTTGCCTTTTTAATTGAAAATTATTTCATGTTTTTGAAATTCATATTTTACTAATCAAACCAAATTAATGTAATGTTATTATTAAAATTAATAACTTAAAATTATTTAACGTAACACAATAAACTTGAATTTATTTATAACTTAATTTGTGTATAATTAATATTTGCCTTTTTAATTGAAAATTATTTCATGTTTTTGAAATTCATATTTTACTAACAAACCAAATTAATGTAATGTTATTATTAAAATTAATAACTTAAAATTATTTAACGTAACACAATAAACTTGAATTTATTTATAACTTAATTTGTGTATAATTAATATTTGCCTTTTTAATTGAAAATTATTTCATGTTTTTGAAATTCATATTTTACTAATCAAACCAAATTAATGTAATGTTATTATTAAAATTAATAACTTAAAATTATTTAACGTAACACAATAAACTTGAATTTATTTATAACTTAATTTGTGTATAATTAATATTTGCCTTTTTAATTGAAAATTATTTCATGTTTTTGAAATTCATATTTTACTAATCAAACCAAATTAATGTAATGTTATTATTAAAATTAATAACTTAAAATTATTTAACGTAACACAATAAACTTGAATTTATTTATAACTTAATTTGTGTATAATTAATATTTGCCTTTTTAATTGAAAATTATTTCATGTTTTTGAAATTCATATTTTACTAATCAAACCAAATTAATGTAATGTTATTATTAAAATTAATAACTTAAAATTATTTAACGTAACACAATAAACTTGAATTTATTTATAACTTAATTTGTGTATAATTAATATTTGCCTTTTTAATTGAAAATTATTTCATGTTTTTGAAATTCATATTTTACTAATCAAACCAAATTAATGTAATGTTATTATTAAAATTAATAACTTAAAATTATTTAACGTAACACAATAAACTTGAATTTATTTATAACTTAATTTGTGTATAATTAATATTTGCCTTTTTAATTGAAAATTATTTCATGTTTTTGAAATTCATATTTTACTAATCAAACCAAATTAATGTAATGTTATTATTAAAATTAATAACTTAAAATTATTTAACGTAACACAATAAACTTGAATTTATTTATAACTTAATTTGTGTATAATTAATATTTGCCTTTTTAATTGAAAATTATTTCATGTTTTTGAAATTCATATTTTACTAATCAAACCAAATTAATGTAATGTTATTATTAAAATTAATAACTTAAAATTATTTAACGTAACACAATAAACTTGAATTTATTTATAACTTAATTTGTGTATAATTAATATTTGCCTTTTTAATTGAAAATTATTTCATGTTTTTGAAATTCATATTTTACTAATCAAACCAAATTAATGTAATGTTATTATTAAAATTAATAACTTAAAATTATTTAACGTAACACAATAAACTTGAATTTATTTATAACTTAATTTGTGTATAATTAATATTTGCCTTTTTAATTGAAAATTATTTCATGTTTTTGAAATTCATATTTTACTAATCAAACCAAATTAATGTAATGTTATTATTAAAATTAATAACTTAAAATTATTTAACGTAACACAATAAACTTGAATTTATTTATAACTTAATTTGTGTATAATTAATATTTGCCTTTTTAATTGAAAATTATTTCATGTTTTTGAAATTCATATTTTACTAATCAAACCAAATTAATGTAATGTTATTATTAAAATTAATAACTTAAAATTATTTAACGTAACACAATAAACTTGAATTTATTTATAACTTAATTTGTGTATAATTAATATTTGCCTTTTTAATTGAAAATTATTTCATGTTTTTGAAATTCATATTTTACTAATCAAACCAAATTAATGTAATGTTATTATTAAAATTAATAACTTAAAATTATTTAACGTAACACAATAAACTTGAATTTATTTATAACTTAATTTGTGTATAATTAATATTTGCCTTTTTAATTGAAAATTATTTCATGTTTTTGAAATTCATATTTTACTAATCAAACCAAATTAATGTAATGTTATTATTAAAATTAATAACTTAAAATTATTTAACGTAACACAATAAACTTGAATTTATTTATAACTTAATTTGTGTATAATTAATATTTGCCTTTTTAATTGAAAATTATTTCATGTTTTTGAAATTCATATTTTACTAATCAAACCAAATTAATGTAATGTTATTATTAAAATTAATAACTTAAAATTATTTAACGTAACACAATAAACTTGAATTTATTTATAACTTAATTTGTGTATAATTAATATTTGCCTTTTTAATTGAAAATTATTTCATGTTTTTGAAATTCATATTTTACTAATCAAACCAAATTAATGTAATGTTATTATTAAAATTAATAACTTAAAATTATTTAACGTAACACAATAAACTTGAATTTATTTATAACTTAATTTGTGTATAATTAATATTTGCCTTTTTAATTGAAAATTATTTCATGTTTTTGAAATTCATATTTTACTAATCAAACCAAATTAATGTAATGTTATTATTAAAATTAATAACTTAAAATTATTTAACGTAACACAATAAACTTGAATTTATTTATAACTTAATTTGTGTATAATTAATATTTGCCTTTTTAATTGAAAATTATTTCATGTTTTTGAAATTCATATTTTACTAATCAAACCAAATTAATGTAATGTTATTATTAAAATTAATAACTTAAAATTATTTAACGTAACACAATAAACTTGAATTTATTTATAACTTAATTTGTGTATAATTAATATTTGCCTTTTTAATTGAAAATTATTTCATGTTTTTGAAATTCATATTTTACTAATCAAACCAAATTAATGTAATGTTATTATTAAAATTAATAACTTAAAATTATTTAACGTAACACAATAAACTTGAATTTATTTATAACTTAATTTGTGTATAATTAATATTTGCCTTTTTAATTGAAAATTATTTCATGTTTTTGAAATTCATATTTTACTAATCAAACCAAATTAATGTAATGTTATTATTAAAATTAATAACTTAAAATTATTTAACGTAACACAATAAACTTGAATTTATTTATAACTTAATTTGTGTATAATTAATATTTGCCTTTTTAATTGAAAATTATTTCATGTTTTTGAAATTCATATTTTACTAATCAAACCAAATTAATGTAATGTTATTATTAAAATTAATAACTTAAAATTATTTAACGTAACACAATAAACTTGAATTTATTTATAACTTAATTTGTGTATAATTAATATTTGCCTTTTTAATTGAAAATTATTTCATGTTTTTGAAATTCATATTTTACTAATCAAACCAAATTAATGTAATGTTATTATTAAAATTAATAACTTAAAATTATTTAACGTAACACAATAAACTTGAATTTATTTATAACTTAATTTGTGTATAATTAATATTTGCCTTTTTAATTGAAAATTATTTCATGTTTTTGAAATTCATATTTTACTAATCAAACCAAATTAATGTAATGTTATTATTAAAATTAATAACTTAAAATTATTTAACGTAACACAATAAACTTGAATTTATTTATAACTTAATTTGTGTATAATTAATATTTGCCTTTTTAATTGAAAATTATTTCATGTTTTTGAAATTCATATTTTACTAATCAAACCAAATTAATGTAATGTTATTATTAAAATTAATAACTTAAAATTATTTAACGTAACACAATAAACTTGAATTTATTTATAACTTAATTTGTGTATAATTAATATTTGCCTTTTTAATTGAAAATTATTTCATGTTTTTGAAATTCATATTTTACTAATCAAACCAAATTAATGTAATGTTATTATTAAAATTAATAACTTAAAATTATTTAACGTAACACAATAAACTTGAATTTATTTATAACTTAATTTGTGTATAATTAATATTTGCCTTTTTAATTGAAAATTATTTCATGTTTTTGAAATTCATATTTTACTAATCAAACCAAATTAATGTAATGTTATTATTAAAATTAATAACTTAAAATTATTTAACGTAACACAATAAACTTGAATTTATTTATAACTTAATTTGTGTATAATTAATATTTGCCTTTTTAATTGAAAATTATTTCATGTTTTTGAAATTCATATTTTACTAATCAAACCAAATTAATGTAATGTTATTATTAAAATTAATAACTTAAAATTATTTAACGTAACACAATAAACTTGAATTTATTTATAACTTAATTTGTGTATAATTAATATTTGCCTTTTTAATTGAAAATTAATTGAAAATTATTTCATGTTTTTGAAATTCATATTTTACTAATCAAACCAAATTAATGTAATGTTATTATTAAAATTAATAACTTAAAATTATTTAACGTAACACAATAAACTTGAATTTATTTATAACTTAATTTGTGTATAATTAATATTTGCCTTTTTAATTGAAAATTATTTCATGTTTTTGAAATTCATATTTTACTAATCAAACCAAATTAATGTAATGTTATTATTAAAATTAATAACTTAAAATTATTTAACGTAACACAATAAACTTGAATTTATTTATAACTTAATTTGTGTATAATTAATATTTGCCTTTTTAATTGAAAATTATTTCATGTTTTTGAAATTCATATTTTACTAATCAAACCAAATTAATGTAATGTTATTATTAAAATTAATAACTTAAAATTATTTAACGTAACACAATAAACTTGAATTTATTTATAACTTAATTTGTGTATAATTAATATTTGCCTTTTTAATTGAAAATTATTTCATGTTTTTGAAATTCATATTTTACTAATCAAACCAAATTAATGTAATGTTATTATTAAAATTAATAACTTAAAATTATTTAACGTAACACAATAAACTTGAATTTATTTATAACTTAATTTGTGTATAATTAATATTTGCCTTTTTAATTGAAAATTATTTCATGTTTTTGAAATTCATATTTTACTAATCAAACCAAATTAATGTAATGTTATTATTAAAATTAATAACTTAAAATTATTTAACGTAACACAATAAACTTGAATTTATTTATAACTTAATTTGTGTATAATTAATATTTGCCTTTTTAATTGAAAATTATTTCATGTTTTTGAAATTCATATTTTACTAATCAAACCAAATTAATGTAATGTTATTATTAAAATTAATAACTTAAAATTATTTAACGTAACACAATAAACTTGAATTTATTTATAACTTAATTTGTGTATAATTAATATTTGCCTTTTTAATTGAAAATTATTTCATGTTTTTGAAATTCATATTTTACTAATCAAACCAAATTAATGTAATGTTATTATTAAAATTAATAACTTAAAATTATTTAACGTAACACAATAAACTTGAATTTATTTATAACTTAATTTGTGTATAATTAATATTTGCCTTTTTAATTGAAAATTATTTCATGTTTTTGAAATTCATATTTTACTAATCAAACCAAATTAATGTAATGTTATTATTAAAATTAATAACTTAAAATTATTTAACGTAACACAATAAACTTGAATTTATTTATAACTTAATTTGTGTATAATTAATATTTGCCTTTTTAATTGAAAATTATTTCATGTTTTTGAAATTCATATTTTACTAATCAAACCAAATTAATGTAATGTTATTATTAAAATTAATAACTTAAAATTATTTAACGTAACACAATAAACTTGAATTTATTTATAACTTAATTTGTGTATAATTAATATTTGCCTTTTTAATTGAAAATTATTTCATGTTTTTGAAATTCATATTTTACTAATCAAACCAAATTAATGTAATGTTATTATTAAAATTAATAACTTAAAATTATTTAACGTAACACAATAAACTTGAATTTATTTATAACTTAATTTGTGTATAATTAATATTTGCCTTTTTAATTGAAAATTATTTCATGTTTTTGAAATTCATATTTTACTAATCAAACCAAATTAATGTAATGTTATTATTAAAATTAATAACTTAAAATTATTTAACGTAACACAATAAACTTGAATTTATTTATAACTTAATTTGTGTATAATTAATATTTGCCTTTTTAATTGAAAATTATTTCATGTTTTTGAAATTCATATTTTACTAATCAAACCAAATTAATGTAATGTTATTATTAAAATTAATAACTTAAAATTATTTAACGTAACACAATAAACTTGAATTTATTTATAACTTAATTTGTGTATAATTAATATTTGCCTTTTTAATTGAAAATTATTTCATGTTTTTGAAATTCATATTTTACTAATCAAACCAAATTAATGTAATGTTATTATTAAAATTAATAACTTAAAATTATTTAACGTAACACAATAAACTTGAATTTATTTATAACTTAATTTGTGTATAATTAATATTTGCCTTTTTAATTGAAAATTATTTCATGTTTTTGAAATTCATATTTTACTAATCAAACCAAATTAATGTAATGTTATTATTAAAATTAATAACTTAAAATTATTTAACGTAACACAATAAACTTGAATTTATTTATAACTTAATTTGTGTATAATTAATATTTGCCTTTTTAATTGAAAATTATTTCATGTTTTTGAAATTCATATTTTACTAATCAAACCAAATTAATGTAATGTTATTATTAAAATTAATAACTTAAAATTATTTAACGTAACACAATAAACTTGAATTTATTTATAACTTAATTTGTGTATAATTAATATTTGCCTTTTTAATTGAAAATTATTTCATGTTTTTGAAATTCATATTTTACTAATCAAACCAAATTAATGTAATGTTATTATTAAAATTAATAACTTAAAATTATTTAACGTAACACAATAAACTTGAATTTATTTATAACTTAATTTGTGTATAATTAATATTTGCCTTTTTAATTGAAAATTATTTCATGTTTTTGAAATTCATATTTTACTAATCAAACCAAATTAATGTAATGTTATTATTAAAATTAATAACTTAAAATTATTTAACGTAACACAATAAACTTGAATTTATTTATAACTTAATTTGTGTATAATTAATATTTGCCTTTTTAATTGAAAATTATTTCATGTTTTTGAAATTCATATTTTACTAATCAAACCAAATTAATGTAATGTTATTATTAAAATTAATAACTTAAAATTATTTAACGTAACACAATAAACTTGAATTTATTTATAACTTAATTTGTGTATAATTAATATTTGCCTTTTTAATTGAAAATTATTTCATGTTTTTGAAATTCATATTTTACTAATCAAACCAAATTAATGTAATGTTATTATTAAAATTAATAACTTAAAATTATTTAACGTAACACAATAAACTTGAATTTATTTATAACTTAATTTGTGTATAATTAATATTTGCCTTTTTAATTGAAAATTATTTCATGTTTTTGAAATTCATATTTTACTAATCAAACCAAATTAATGTAATGTTATTATTAAAATTAATAACTTAAAATTATTTAACGTAACACAATAAACTTGAATTTATTTATAACTTAATTTGTGTATAATTAATATTTGCCTTTTTAATTGAAAATTATTTCATGTTTTTGAAATTCATATTTTACTAATCAAACCAAATTAATGTAATGTTATTATTAAAATTAATAACTTAAAATTATTTAACGTAACACAATAAACTTGAATTTATTTATAACTTAATTTGTGTATAATTAATATTTGCCTTTTTAATTGAAAATTATTTCATGTTTTTGAAATTCATATTTTACTAATCAAACCAAATTAATGTAATGTTATTATTAAAATTAATAACTTAAAATTATTTAACGTAACACAATAAACTTGAATTTATTTATAACTTAATTTGTGTATAATTAATATTTGCCTTTTTAATTGAAAATTATTTCATGTTTTTGAAATTCATATTTTACTAATCAAACCAAATTAATGTAATGTTATTATTAAAATTAATAACTTAAAATTATTTAACGTAACACAATAAACTTGAATTTATTTATAACTTAATTTGTGTATAATTAATATTTGCCTTTTTAATTGAAAATTATTTCATGTTTTTGAAATTCATATTTTACTAATCAAACCAAATTAATGTAATGTTATTATTAAAATTAATAACTTAAAATTATTTAACGTAACACAATAAACTTGAATTTATTTATAACTTAATTTGTGTATAATTAATATTTGCCTTTTTAATTGAAAATTATTTCATGTTTTTGAAATTCATATTTTACTAATCAAACCAAATTAATGTAATGTTATTATTAAAATTAATAACTTAAAATTATTTAACGTAACACAATAAACTTGAATTTATTTATAACTTAATTTGTGTATAATTAATATTTGCCTTTTTAATTGAAAATTATTTCATGTTTTTGAAATTCATATTTTACTAATCAAACCAAATTAATGTAATGTTATTATTAAAATTAATAACTTAAAATTATTTAACGTAACACAATAAACTTGAATTTATTTATAACTTAATTTGTGTATAATTAATATTTGCCTTTTTAATTGAAAATTATTTCATGTTTTTGAAATTCATATTTTACTAATCAAACCAAATTAATGTAATGTTATTATTAAAATTAATAACTTAAAATTATTTAACGTAACACAATAAACTTGAATTTATTTATAACTTAATTTGTGTATAATTAATATTTGCCTTTTTAATTGAAAATTATTTCATGTTTTTGAAATTCATATTTTACTAATCAAACCAAATTAATGTAATGTTATTATTAAAATTAATAACTTAAAATTATTTAACGTAACACAATAAACTTGAATTTATTTATAACTTAATTTGTGTATAATTAATATTTGCCTTTTTAATTGAAAATTATTTCATGTTTTTGAAATTCATATTTTACTAATCAAACCAAATTAATGTAATGTTATTATTAAAATTAATAACTTAAAATTATTTAACGTAACACAATAAACTTGAATTTATTTATAACTTAATTTGTGTATAATTAATATTTGCCTTTTTAATTGAAAATTATTTCATGTTTTTGAAATTCATATTTTACTAATCAAACCAAATTAATGTAATGTTATTATTAAAATTAATAACTTAAAATTATTTAACGTAACACAATAAACTTGAATTTATTTATAACTTAATTTGTGTATAATTAATATTTGCCTTTTTAATTGAAAATTATTTCATGTTTTTGAAATTCATATTTTACTAATCAAACCAAATTAATGTAATGTTATTATTAAAATTAATAACTTAAAATTATTTAACGTAACACAATAAACTTGAATTTATTTATAACTTAATTTGTGTATAATTAATATTTGCCTTTTTAATTGAAAATTATTTCATGTTTTTGAAATTCATATTTTACTAATCAAACCAAATTAATGTAATGTTATTATTAAAATTAATAACTTAAAATTATTTAACGTAACACA
>NW_026533210.1:0-10000 GCF_028296485.1 Oppia nitens
ATAATGAATTTATTACAATGTTAAAAATTATTAAAAATATAATAGTAGCATTTCAGAAATTATAATGGATTTAAAATAAATATAAAAATTATTAAAAATATAGTAGTAGCATTTCAGAAATTATAATAGATTTATTACAATGTTAAAAATTATTAAAAATATAGTAGTAGCATTTCAGAAATTATAATGGATTTAAAACAAATATAAAAATTATTAAAAATATAGTAGTAGCATTTCAGAATTTATAATGAATTTATTACAATGTTAAAAATTATTAAAAATATAATAGTAGCATTTCAGAATTTATAATGCATTTTTAACAAATATAAAAATTATTAAAAATATAGTAGTAGCATTTCAGAAATTATAATGAATTTATTACAATGTTAAAAATTATTAAAAATATAATAGTAGCATTTCAGAAATTATAATGGATTTAAAATAAATATAAAAATTATTAAAAATATAGTAGTAGCATTTCAGAAATTATAATGGATTTATTACAATGTTAAAAATTATTAAAAATATAGTAGTAGATTTCAGAAATTATAATGTTAAAAATTATTAAAAATATAGTAGTAGCATTTCAGAAATTATAATAGATTTATTACAATGTTAAAAATTATTAAAAATATAGTAGTAGCATTTCAGAAATTATAATGGATTTAAAATAAATATAAAAATTATTAAAAATATAGTAGTAGCATTTCAGAAATTATAATGGATTTATTACAATGTTAAAAATTATTAAAAATATAGTAGTAGCATTTCAGAAATTATAATGGATTTATTACAATGTTAAAAATTATTAAAAATATAATAGTAGCATTTCAGAAATTATAATGGATTTAAAATAAATATAAAAATTATTAAAAATATAGTAGTAGCATTTCAGAAATTATAATGWATTTATAACAAATATAAAAATTATTAAAAATATAGTAGTAGCATTTCAGAATTTATAATGGATTTATTACAATGTTAAAAATTATTAAAAATATAGTAGTAGCATTTCAGAAWTTATAATGGATTTATTACAATGTTAAAAATTATTAAAAATATAGTAGTAGCATTTCAGAATTTATATTTTTAACAAAATAAAAATTATTAAAAATATAGTAGTAGCATTTCAGAAATTATAATGAATTTATTACAATGTTAAAAATTATTAAAAATATAGTAGTAGCATTTCAGAAATTATAATGGATTTAAAACAAATATAAAAATTATTAAAAATATAGTAGTAGCATTTCAGAAATTATAATGAATTTATTACAATGTTAAAAATTATTAAAAATATAGTAGTAGCATTTCAGAAATTATAATAGATTTATTACAATGTTAAAAATTATTAAAAATATAGTAGTAGCATTTCAGAAATTATAATGGATTTAAAACAAATATAAAAATTATTAAAAATATAGTAGTAGCATTTCAGAATTTATAATGAATTTATTACAATGTTAAAAATTATTAAAAATATAATAGTAGCATTTCAGAAATTATAATGGATTTAAAATAAATATAAAAATTATTAAAAATATAGTAGTAGCATTTCAGAAATTATAATGGATTTATTACAATGTTAAAAATTATTAAAAATATAGTAGTAGCATTTCAGAAATTATAATAGATTTATTACAATGTTAAAAATTATTAAAAATATAGTAGTAGCATTTCAGAAATTATAATGGATTTAAAACAAATATAAAAATTATTAAAAATATAGTAGTAGCATTTCAGAATTTATAATGAATTTAAAACAAATATAAAAATTATTAAAAATATAATAGTAGCATTTCAGAATTTATAATGCATTTTTAACAAATATAAAAATTATTAAAAATATAGTAGTAGCATTTCAGAAATTATAATGAATTTATTACAATGTTAAAAATTATTAAAAATATAATAGTAGCATTTCAGAAATTATAATGGATTTAAAATAAATATAAAAATTATTAAAAATATAGTAGTAGCATTTCAGAAATTATAATAGATTTATTACAATGTTAAAAATTATTAAAAATATAGTAGTAGCATTTCAGAAATTATAATGGATTTATTACAATGTTAAAAATTATTAAAAATATAATAGTAGCATTTCAGAAATTATAATGGATTTAAAATAAATATAAAAATTATTAAAAATATAGTAGTAGCATTTCAGAAATTATAATGGATTTAAAATAAATATAAAAATTATTAAAAATATAGTAGTAGCATTTCAGAAATTATAATGGATTTATTACAATGTTAAAAATTATTAAAAATATAGTAGTAGCATTTCAGAAATTATAATAGATTTATTACAATGTTAAAAATTATTAAAAATATAGTAGTAGCATTTCAGAATTTATAATGCATTTTTAACAAATATAAAAATTATTAAAAATATAGTAGTAGCATTTCAGAAATTATAATGAATTTATTACAATGTTAAAAATTATTAAAAATATAATAGTAGCATTTCAGAATTTATAATGCATTTTTAACAAATATAAAAATTATTAAAAATATAGTAGTAGCATTTCAGAAATTATAATGAATTTATTACAATGTTAAAAATTATTAAAAATATAGTAGTAGCATTTCAGAAATTATAATAGATTTATTACAATGTTAAAAATTATTAAAAATATAGTAGTAGCATTTCAGAAATTATAATGGATTTAAAACAAATATAAAAATTATTAAAAATATAGTAGTAGCATTTCAGAATTTATAATGAATTTAAAACAAATATAAAAATTATTAAAAATATAGTAGTAGCATTTCAGAAATTATAATACAATGTTAAAAATTTTAAAAATATAAATAGCATTTAAAAATTATTAAAAATATAGTAGTAGCATTTCAGAAATTATAATGGATTTATTACAATGTTAAAAATTATTAAAAATATAGTAGTAGCATTTCAGAAATTATAATAGATTTATTACAATGTTAAAAATTATTAAAAATATAGTTGTAGCATTTCAGAAATTATAATGGATTTAAAACAAATATAAAAATTATTAAAAATATAGTAGTAGCATTTCAGAATTTATAATGAATTTAAAACAAATATAAAAATTATTAAAAATATAATAGTAGCATTTCAGAATTTATAATGCATTTTTAACAAATATAAAAATTATTAAAAATAATGTAGTAGCATTTCAGAAATTATAATGAATTTATTACAATGTTAAAAATTATTAAAAATATAATAGTAGCATTTCAGAAATTATAATGGATTTAAAATAAATATAAAAATTATTAAAAATATAGTAGTAGCATTTCAGAAATTATAATGGATTTAAAACAAATATAAAAATTATTAAAAATATAGTAGTAGCATTTCAGAATTTATAATAGATTTATTACAATGTTAAAAATTATTAAAAATATAGTAGTAGCATTTCAGAAATTATAATGGATTTAAAATAAATATAAAAATTATTAAAAATATAGTAGTAGCATTTCAGAAATTATAATGRATTTATTACAATGTTAAAAATTATTAAAAATATAATAGTAGCATTTCAGAATTTATTATAATGCATTTTTAACAAATATAAAAATTATTAAAAATATAGTAGTAGCATTTCAGAAATTATAATGAATTTATTACAATGTTAAAAATTATTAAAAATATAGTAGTAGCATTTCAGAAATTATAATGGATTTAAAATAAATACAATGTTAAAAATTATTAAAAATATAGTAGTAGCATTTCAGAAWTTATAATGGATTTATTACAATGTTAAAAATTATTAAAAATATAGTAGTAGCATTTCAGAATTTATAATAGCATTTCAGAATTTATTTATTAAAACAAATATAAAAATTATTAAAAATATAGTAGTAGCATTTCAGAAATTATAATGGATTTATTACAATGTTAAAAATTATTAAAAATATAGTAGTAGCATTTCAGAAATTATAATGATTTATTACAATGTTAAAAATTATTTATTACAATGTTAAAAATTATTAAAAATATAGTAGTAGCATTTCAGAATTTATAATGCATTTTTAACAAATATAAAAATTATTAAAAATATAGTAGTAGCATTTCAGAAATTAGAAATTATAAAAAATGTAGCATTTCAGAAATTATAATACAAATTAAAAATAAAAATTATTAAAAATATAGTAGTAGCATTTCAGAAATTATAATAAGATTTATTACAATGTTAAAAATTATTAAAAATATAGTAGTAGCATTTCAGAAATTATAATGGATTTAAAACAAATATAAAAATTATTAAAAATATAGTAGTAGCATTTCAGAATTTATAATCAGAAATTTAAAACAAATATAAAAATTATTAAAAATATAATATAGTAGCATTTCAGAATTTATAATGCATTTTTAACAAATATAAAAATTATTAAAAATATAGTAGTAGCATTTCAGAAATTATAATGAATTTATTACAATGTTAAAAATTATTAAAAATATAATAGTAGCATTTCAGAATTTATAATAGATTTATTACAATGTTAAAAATTATTATAAGCATTTCAGAAATTATAATAATTTTTAACAAATATAAAAATTATTAAAAATATAGTAGTAGCATTTCAGAAATTATAATGGATTTATTACAATGTTAAAAATTATTAAAAATATAGTAGTAGCATTTCAGAATTTATAATAGCATTTCAGAAATTATAATATTACAATGTTATAAATTTTTAACAAATATAAAAATTATTAAAAATATAGTAGTAGCATTTCAGAAATTATAATGAATTTATTACAATGTTAAAAATTATTAAAAATATAATAGTAGCATTTCAGAATTTATAATGCATTTTTAACAAATATAAAAATTATTAAAAATATAGTAGTAGCATTTCAGAAATTATAATGAATTTATTACAATGTTAAAAATTATTAAAAATATAGTAGTAGCATTTCAGAAATTATAATAGATTTATTACAATGTTAAAAATTATTAAAAATATAGTAGTAGCATTTCAGAAATTATAATGGATTTAAAACAAATATAAAAATTATTAAAAATATAATAGTAGCATTTCAGAATTTATAATGCATTTTTAACAAATATAAAAATTATTAAAAATATAGTAGTAGCATTTCAGAAATTATAATGAATTTATTACAATGTTAAAAATTATTAAAAATATAATAGTAGCATTTCAGAAATTATAATGGATTTAAAATAAATATAAAAATTATTAAAAATATAGTAGTAGCATTTCAGAAATTATAATGGATTTATTACAATGTTAAAAATTATTAAAAATATAGTAGTAGCATTTCAGAAATTATAATAGATTTATTACAATGTTAAAAATTATTAAAAATATAGTTGTAGCATTTCAGAAATTATAATGGATTTAAAACAAATATAAAAATTATTAAAAATATAGTAGTAGCATTTCAGAATTTATAATGAATTTAAAACAAATATAAAAATTATTAAAAATATAATAGTAGCATTTCAGAATTTATAATGCATTTTTAACAAATATAAAAATTATTAAAAATATAGTAGTAGCATTTCAGAAATTATAATGAATTTATTACAATGTTAAAAATTATTAAAAATATAATAGTAGCATTTCAGAAATTATAATGGATTTAAAATAAATATAAAAATTATTAAAAATATAGTAGTAGCATTTCAGAAATTATAATGGATTTATTACAATGTTAAAAATTATTAAAAATATAGTAGTAGCATTTCAGAAATTATAATAGATTTATTACAATGTTAAAAATTATTAAAAATATAGTAGTAGCATTTCAGAAATTATAATGGATTTAAAATAAATATAAAAATTATTAAAAATATAGTAGTAGCATTTCAGAATTTATAATGAATTTATTACAATGTTAAAAATTATTAAAAATATAATAGTAGCATTTCAGAATTAATAATGCATTTTTAACAAATATAAAAATTATTAAAAATATAGTAGTAGCATTTCAGAAATTATAATGAATTTATTACAATGTTAAAAATTATTAAAAATATAATAGTAGCATTTCAGAAATTATAATGAATTTAAAATAAATATAAAAATTATTAAAAATATAGTAGTAGCATTTCAGAATTTATAATGAATTTAAAACAAATATAAAAATTATTAAAAATATAATAGTAGCATTTCAGAATTTATAATGCATTTTTAACAAATATAAAAATTATTAAAAATATAGTAGTAGCATTTCAGAAATTATAATGAATTTATTACAATGTTAAAAATTATTAAAAATATAATAGTAGCATTTCAGAAATTATAATGGATTTAAAATAAATATAAAAATTATTAAAAATATAGTAGTAGCATTTCAGAAATTATAATGGATTTATTACAATGTTAAAAATTATTAAAAATATAGTAGTAGCATTTCAGAAATTATAATAGATTTATTACAATGTTAAAAATTATTAAAAATATAGTAGTAGCATTTCAGAAATTATAATGGATTTAAAATAAATATAAAAATTATTAAAAATATAGTAGTAGCATTTCAGAATTTATAATGAATTTATTACAATGTTAAAAATTATTAAAAATATAATAGTAGCATTTCAGAATTAATAATGCATTTTTAACAAATATAAAAATTATTAAAAATATAGTAGTAGCATTTCAGAAATTATAATGAATTTATTACAATGTTAAAAATTATTAAAAATATAATAGTAGCATTTCAGAAATTATAATGAATTTAAAATAAATATAAAAATTATTAAAAATATAGTAGTAGCATTTCAGAAATTATAATAGATTTATTACAATGTTAAAAATTATTAAAAATATAGTAGTAACATTTCAGAAATTATAATGGATTTATTACAATGTTAAAAATTATTAAAAATATAGTAGTAGCATTTCAGAAATTATAATAGATTTATTACAATGTTAAAAATTATTAAAAATATAGTAGTAGCATTTCAGAAATTATAATGAATTTATTACAATGTTAAAAATTATTAAAAATATAATAGTAGCATTTCAGAATTTATAATGCATTTTTAACAAATATAAAAATTATTAAAAATATAGTAGTAGCATTTCAGAAATTATAATGAATTTATTACAATGTTAAAAATTATTAAAAATATAGTAGTAGCATTTCAGAAATTATAATGGAGTTATTACAATGTTAAAAATTATTAAGAATATAGTAGTAGCATTTCAGAATTTCTAATGGATTTATTACAATGTTAAAAATTACTCCTGGAATTCTATATGTCGTTCCGTCCGTCGTTCCGTCCGTCGTTCCATCCGTCGTTCCGTCCGTCGATCCGTCCGTCGATCCGTCCGTCGATCCGTCCGTCGATCCGTCCGTCGATCCGTCCGTCGATCCGTCCGTCGATCCGTCCGTCGATCCGTCCGTCGATCCGTCCGTCGATCCGTCCGTCGATCCGTCCGTCGTTCCGTATATCGTTCCGTCCGTCGATCCGTCCGTCGATCCGTCCGTCCGCATTTGATTGAATTTTTAAATTTTGACTTCAGATTTGGATTAAGCATAAAAAAATAATGTATAGAGGATCAGCATTAAAATTTTGCTATCTCTTCTGGAACATAGAGAAAATGGCGGCCAAAGTCAAAAATTTTTGAGTATAGATTTGAATAAAGCAGCAAAAACTAGCATAAGGAATTAGCATTAAAATTTTGATATCTCTTCGGGAACAGAAAAAATGGCGGTTAAAGTAAAAAAATTTAGGTAAAAATTTTAGTTAAGAATTGTATAGAGCATCAAAAATAAGGTATAATAGATCAGGATTAATTTTATGAAAAATGGCGGCAAAAGTATATGATTATTAAGACATACTGTCATTTGATACCCCACATGACTATGGTTGAATTTATATTGTAATACTGAATCATTTGATACCCTACATGAATATGGTTGAATTTATTTTGTCATACTGAATCATTTGATACGCCACATGACTATGGTTGAATTTATATTGTCATACTGAATCATTTGATACCCCACATGACTATAGTGTGTTTATTTTATCATACTGAATCATTTGATACCCCACATGACTATAGTGTGTTTATTTTATCATACTTAATCATTAATTTTTAATTCGGATTAGGAGTTCGTATGGAAATGCTTTCTAGCATTCTCAAATGAATTAATATTTAAATATTTTTTAGATACTATATCTATTGATATGTCATGAAATATAGTAATGCAATATAATATATAATATATTGTAACTAGGGTTAGATTAGATTCCCTCCCTCGTCTTATATTCCATAAGTTCCTTATATTCCCTGTTCCCTGGGAATTCCCAGGGAAGGCTTTTCCTTGTGGTACCACCTATCGAACCCTTATCCATATTACACCGTTTTATCAAAAACACGTTAGTTTAGTAATGAATTTAATGTTTATATAACTACAGAAAAATGGTTTTTATAGTTTGTTTGTTTGTCTATCTGTATGTCTGTGGCCGTTATTCGCCGTCGCCGACAACAACATAATCTGTATCTCTATATGTATGTCGTATATCTGTTGCCACTATTCGCCGTCGCCGACAACAACATAATCTGTATGTCTATATGTATGACGTATATCTGTTGCCACTATTTGCCGTCGCCGACAACAACAATCTGTATATCTATCTGTAGGTCTATATGTATGTCGTATATATGTGGCCACTATTCGCCGTCGCCGACAACAACATAATCTGTATGTCTATATGAATGACGTATATCTGTTGCCACTATTCGCCGTCGCCGACAACAACATAATCTGTATGTCTATATGTATGACGTATATCTGTTGCCACTATTTGCCGTCGCCGACAACAACATAATCTGTATCTCTATATGTATGTCGTATATCTGTTGCCACTATTCGCCGTCGCCGACAACAACATAATCTGTATGTCTATATGTATGACGTATATCTGTTGCCACTATTTGCCGTCGCCGACAACAACAATCTGTATATCTATCTGTAGGTCTATATGTGTCGTATATATGTGGCCACTATTCGCCGTCGCCGACAACATTCTGTATATCTATCTTTAGGTCTATATGTATGTCGTATATCTGTTGCCACTATTTGCCGTCGCCGACAACAACAATCTGTATATCTATCTGTAGGTCTATATGTGTCGTATATATGTGGCCACTATTCGCCGTCGCCGACAACATTCTGTATATCTATCTTTAGGTCTATATGTATGTCGTATATCTGTTGCCACTATTTGCCGTAGCCAACAACATAATCTGTATGTCTATTTGTATGTCTATTAGTGTGTCTAAGGCCACTACTATCCATCTCCGACAACAAATGTTTTTGAGAATACGTTAATAATTCTAAATTTAGTAAACTTTATATGAAAAACAATTTAAATATAATTTTTATGACATTTCTTTAAAATAAACAATTTATATAATGTTTTTTGTTTTCATTTTTATTATTTTTTTATTAATTATTACATTTTAAAAATAATATCAGGCATTATCACTCAACTGAGGCATTATCACTGAATTTATTGTGTATAAGTATATTAACCAATTTCAATTTGATTATATGGTTGAGTCAATTCAATAATCTCATCAATTATAATCATAATTATAAATGTTTAACACTGTGTGATAATGACAGACAATGTTTGTGATAATACCACAGTTCTACATATGCTTTTAAGTTATGTTAACATTATTGCCACTCACATATAACAGTACAATTTTTAAAAAGTCATTGAGATTATGTCCTTTTTATGTATGACAAATTATATTTTCCCTTTCTAACGATCAATAGGGAAGGAATATAATATATTTTTCATATATTCCCGAAAAATTGGAGGGATTTTATTTGGGAACTCCTTTCCCTGGGATTCCCAATCTAACCCTAATTGTAACTAAATACTCTATAATAAATTATATTATAAAATATTTAGTATATATTTTTTAATAGAAAATAAATATATATATATACATTATGTAATTAACTAAATAAGTTTTTTGTTTAATTTTATTATTGAAAATAAAGTTTAATATA
>NW_026533210.1:17500-92500 GCF_028296485.1 Oppia nitens
CTACGGTTCCACACAGGAAGTGGCCACTCGGCTCCGGGAGTTCACGGGTGGCCGTCTGAAATCGTCGCCCATCTATCATGAGTTGGGTATGAAAGACCTGTTACCGATGAAAGTCAAAGACCCGGAGCTCGGCTGCGAACGTACCGGTCGTCCCCGTAATCTCTATTGTTTCGACGGCGGCGACGAACGACTCAACGAACAGTTGCAGCTGACAGTCATGCATACCGTATGGCTTCGGGAACACAATCGACTGGCCGGTGAATTGTCACTATTGAATGGGCACTGGGATGACGAACAACTGTATCAGGAAACCCGTCGGCTGATGGGCGCCGTTATCCAACATATTACGTTCAACGARTTTYTRCCGCTAATCATCGGCCGCAAAGCTATGRCCAACTATGGCCTCGATCTGATGCCCAATGCTACTATCGKGGATATGACCCGAAAGTCAATCCCGGTGTCCGWACSGCTTTCCAGGCGGCGGCCTTCCGATTCGGTCACTCCATACTACCCGATGTTACCGAACGYTATAATAAATATCACGAAAAAGTCGAATCCATACGACTGTCGGCATTGTTGAGACAACCGTACGAACTATACAAACCGGGATCAGTCGACTCGTTTATGTTRGGYCTAATCAATCAGCAAACCTATCGTATGGACAGCGAAATTACKACCGAAGTTACCAATCATTTGTTTGAAAARCCGGGCGAAAAGTTTGGCCTCGACTTGGCYTCGATGAACGTACAGCGTGGCCGCGAAATGGGTGTTCCCGGCTATAACGAGTTCCGGGACTATTGCGGTCTACCGAAATTGAAGGGTTGGCCAGATTTGCGCGGCTATTTCTCAAACAAAACTATCCAACGATACGTTAGCCTATATAAATCGGTCGACGATATCGATCTATGGTCGGCCGGTATATCCGAATATCCACTGCCCGGYGCTMTGRTCGGCCCGACGTTTGCCTGTATTATTGGCGAACAGTTTGGTCACGTCCGACGGGGCGATCGTTTTTGGTACGAAAACGGCGGCGGCGGCGGTGACGATGGCCACCAAAATAACGGTTGGCCATCACAGTTTACGCCCGAACAACTGGCCGAACTTCGAAAGGCCAAACTGGCCCGACTGTTGTGCGACAGTTCCGATGATATACATACCATACAGTTGTATCCCATGCTTAAGGCCAACTCGCAAGCGTACGGCTTATTATTTWTTATTATTATTATTATTATTATTATTATTAGTAGTAGTAGTAGTAGTAGTAGTAGTAGTAGTAGTAGTAGTAGTAGTAGTAGTAGTAGTAGTAGTAGTAGTAGTAGTAGTAGTAGTAGTAGTAGTAGTAGTAGTAGTAGTAGTAGTAGTAGTAGTAGTAGTAGTAGTAGTAGCAGCAGCAGCAGCAGCAGCAGCAGCAGCAGTAGTAGTAGTAGTAGCAGCAGCAGCAGTAGTAGTAGTAGTAGTAGTAGTAGTAGTAGTAGTAGTAGTAGTAGTAGTAGCAGCAGTAGCAGCAGCAGTAGTAGTAGTAGCAGCAGTAGTAGTAGTAGCAGCAGCAGCAGTAGTAGTAGTAGTAGTAGTAGTAGTAGTAGTAGTAGTAGTAGTAGTAGTAGTAGTAGTAGTAGTAGTAGTAGTAGTAGTAGTAGTAGTAGTAGTAGTAGTAGTAGTAGTAGTAGTAGTAGTAGTAGTAGTAGTAGTAGTAGTAGTAGTAGTAGTAGTAGTAGTAGTAGTAGTAGTAGTAGTAGTAGTATTATTATTATTATTATTATTATTATTATTATATTATATTATTATTATTATTATTATTATTATTATACATATATAATACGGTTTGTAATACAAACTTTGTATTATAATAGCAAACACTGCTGTATACTGTATATCGCGCATATAGTGTTGTATAACATATACAGTATATATATATATATATATATATATATATATATATTACAGTATATACTGTACTACTATTAACACTACATATACACTAAATCATATATATATTGAGGTTCTGGATATTTTTTTTAATGCCCGGGCCTCACATGTAATATAGTGTGTCTAACAAACAGTGTAGATGTAGTCTAACAGTAACTATAATAACTAACTAAAAAAGCGAGGGGGGGCTATTAGTAATGACAGTTACCCTCCCTCTCCCACCTATTAATAGGCATTTTATATAACAATTGTATATATACTGTATATAAAACAGTTATTATTATTACTATTTGTTTTAAACAATAAATTTATTGGCCATCAAATTTCGGATACAAATATCCAACAAATAGCTAACAAACTCAATGGTCTAACCCGTGATAACAGTAGTATTACATTGACTATGAAATCGGCGGACACTACCAAACAATCGGAGTTAATGTCGATGACTGCCATTTTGATTATAAGGAAACAAAAATTTTTCCCATTATTTGTATTTTTTGTTTGTTTGTTTTTTATTATTAATAAAATAAAAAAATTAATAAAACATTACTTTCAGTAGTATTTAAATTTGAATTTTTAGGTTTAATAATACTATAAGTAATAAAAAATATATTTATAAAAATTCATTGTCTACTATAGCATATCATCGGTTAGTTTTTAGTTTATTTATTTTTATTATTTAACTAATAATAATAATAATAATAATTATAAAGTTAAACTAAAACAATATATATATATATATATTGCAAATATTATATTATAGACTATATTATTAGACTATTTTTAGTAATATTTAAATTTGAACTTTTTTTGTCTGAATTTTGTTTAATACTATATAAATATATTAAAATATGTATAAATTCAGGTCTACTATAGTAACCAATCGGTTAGTTTCAGTTATTTTTTTAATATTAATTTCACTAATCTTTTTAAGTTAAACTAAACAAATATATATATATAAATTTAAAAAAAAAGTAAAAATAATATTTGCTAATATTTTTGCAGATTATTTAGTGTGTTATCCATACCATCATCACTGATGGCGACGGCAGTGATAATGACATACAATAAGTGTCAAACAAATAGCAAACAGTAATCGTAACCAACTGTTGTCTGGCAATTGGTTTGCAGATCATTATCATTGCATCCCTGGCCAACATCGACAACACGATCGGTACATATATATATTTTTGCATAACATTTTGTTATGTAATATATATATATTTTTGTTATTATTGTATTGTTAAGTGCAATATTAAAACGTTAAAAGTTATAAATAAATAAAAATAAAAATTAATCAATAATAACAATGAAAATAAAATCTAATATTATTTATAATATTATTGTTGTATTTTCAGGTATTGAATAATATTTAAATATTTAAATAAATAATTAAAATTAAACATATTTTTTATAAAATTTTTTTCTCAATTATTATTTAACGGTTATTATTATTATTATTATTATTTTTGATACAAACTAAATGTTAATTATATAATATTTGTATATAAAATAGACTATAGTTATGAATATAATATTTATATTACAATAAAAATACAATAAAAATCTAAATAAATGCATTTAAAAATAATTAATTACAATTAAATTTATATTAATATATTTGTATATATTATTTTTATTAAATATTTTAATTATTTATTATTTTATAATATTATATATATATTGATTTATTAATAAATTTATAAATAAAAAATTATATATTTAGTTTATTATTAGTTTTTTTTCTACAATTATTTATTATTATTTTTTTTTTAGTTAATAACTTTTTATTACTTATAAAATTAAATTTACAAAAATTAATATATTTTACTTTTTTCAAATAAGAAATAAATAATAACAAACAAACAAACAATATTTTTTTTCACAAATTTAAATTTAAAGAAATATAAAGAAAAAAAACAAACAAATAATTTTTATATTTCTTTTGAGAAAATTTTCTCCAAACAGTTCTGATTGGATAACCAAACAACCATAAAATTGGTGATACCATCGTCCATCAAATGGGTTTGACTGCCGCGATAGTAGTCATCCTCCAGCAGTGTTGACTTAACTATCGTACCCTTGTATACAATTACAAACCACTTGTACTTTGTATTCAATCGCTTTACTTTTTTGTTTGACTACCGCAACCATTTGATTAATTGTCGGCTGATTTGGCCCTCGATCACAGCCTCGACAATAATGTCCTCAACTTTAGGACCGTAACAGGCCTGCGATTTGGCCATTAATTTTGCCAATTTGGCCAACAATTTAGCCCCGTTTTTCTTCTTTCTTTTTAAGTTTATTATCTTTCGCTGGAGAACCACTATCTTTGCTTTGACTGCACCCCATAATTACAATAAATATGTATAAAAGTTTATATCAATTATCAAATCGACTGTCTTAACAGAAAACAGATTATAAACTGACGGCTAAATCTAACGGTCAATAAAATTTTAATAACTGTTTTTTTTATAAATAACGGTTTATTTTTTTATTAATATAATTCTCGTATTTATTTTAATTAATCAAGCTAATTGTTTAAGATAATAGTTTTGTTTTGTATGTATTATTACCATACATTACCATACATTACCATACATTACCATACATTACCATACATTACCATACATTACCATACATTACCATACATTACCATACATTACCATACATTACCATACATTACCATACATTACCATACATTACCATACATTACCATACATTACCATACATTACCATACATTACCATACATTACCATACATTACCATACATTACCATACAATGACATACATTGACATACATTACCATACACAAAATTTTAATGCTGATTTCTTATGGCTGTTTTTGATGCTTTATACAAATCTATATTCAAAAATTTTTACCTAAAATTTTTTTACTTTGGCCGCCATTTTCTCTATGTTCCCGAAGAGATATCAAAATTTTAATATTTATCCCCTATACTTTATTTATTATGTTATAACCGAAACTGAAACCAGAATTTCAAAATTCGCAATATGAAAATCAACAGACAGACATACATACACACACACATATAGATTTCAGTAAACTAAATTTTTCTAAAAAATGTGTTTGAAAATTTATCTATATAGTAATTATTTATATATATATATATATATTGTTGTAAAATATAATTGTATCTAATTTTTTTAAAAAAATAATTTATAAATGTAATTAAAATTAATTAATTAAATAGAAAACATTAAATTTTATTTTTTGTTTAGTAATAATTTATCTTATTGATTTTTATAAATTAAAATTTAAATAAATATTTTTTTAATATCCATTTATTCATAAAATTTATTAATTATAATTATATATTATAAAATATAGTATATATGATATGATTTATATTTATCAAAAAAAAAACAATCAGATTTTTAATAATTATATTCAAATAATATAATATATAAAATAATAATAATATCATTTTATCAAATATGTAAATAATGTTTTTTAAAATAATTATTAAATTGATTTATTTATTTAAATTATCAAAAACTATAAAATAGTTTTACACATAATAATTAATATACAGTATATTAGGTAATGTTTGACAAAAATTAATTAATTAATTAATAATTTTTTTATTTTTCAAATTTGTATTAAACAAATACATAGATATATAGTTAGATATAACTATTGAATTGAATTTATATGTATTTTTTAAATAATAAATTTAAATATATATATATATATAATTATAAATATATATTAAGATAAGGGTTGCGAAAGATTTTCGATCTCAGGGGGCGGGAGTATAGGGTTGGGTAAAATGTCAAAATTTTTGAAAAAACTTGGGGGTGAACAATTTTTATTGCATTTTTAAACGACAATTTTTCCCAAATTTGAGTAAATTCCCAATAAATTCTCACCAAATTCCCTATTAATTTACAGTAAATTCCTTATAAATTTACAGAAAATTCCCTATAAATTCCTAATAAGTTCTTAGTAAATACTCAGTAAATTCCCAATTAATTATCATCAAATTCCCATTAAATTCTTAATAAATTCTCACATAAATTTCTAAAAAAAGGAAACTTAATTTCTTGATTCATAGAATATATTTTCAATCATATTATTTTTACAATAATAAAAAAATGAAGTTTTACATAATATATATAAGATATAAACAATTACTATAATTATTTGTCTACTATTTAATTAATTATTTTAAATGATGTTAAAATTACTTATATTGTACTATATTGTATTAAAAAATTAAATTGTAATTTAGTTAATTTAATTATTAATTATTATAAAATATAAAAAAATACAGATTAATATGTTTATTAAGAAGCATAAACAATTATTATAAATATAAAATAACAAAATCAATATTTTTTTTATAATTGGAGGGAATTTATTAAGAGACTATCCACCCTAGAGATGCCACAACTTTAAATAATTTTTTAGTTTTAAACAATTTTTTTACTAAAAATAAGCTATTTATTTATATTAAAACTCAATTAGTATTTATATTTTTGTTTTATATCACATTTTACATAAATGAAAAAAAATTCTTGAAAATTGGTGGGAATTTATTAGGGAACTAGTGGAATGCCACAATTAGTGTAAATAATGTTAAATTGATGTAATTGAGTATTTTTATCTATTTATTTTGTTAAGATAAGCTATTTATTTATTTTAAAAATTTTTTTAAGTATTTATTTAATTTTAAACTACACTAATCAAAAAAAAATTGGCCGAAAATTGGTAGGGGGCCGCCTAACTTTTTGGCTTTAGGCCAGAGGTAGTAAAACATAAAAATCTCGACCACAGGTTGGGGGGGGGGGGGTAAGATGGGATAGATCCCCCTACTATTCAAGCACTACACTTAAATAATTAGTACAACTGTTTACGTTCAAGTCATTCCTAGACTAGCTATTGCTAACTTATTGATAAATATAATGAGATATTCAATGAAATACATGTATTTAGTAGTTACAGTATTTTAAACAAATAATAAGTAATTTAAATTATTTACATAATTAATAATAAATTATAATTCATTTTAAACAACAAAACATAATATTAATAAATATATAATTAATAGGAAATTAGAAAATAATATCAAAATATAATTAATATAATTTAAATGTTTATTATTATTGCAATAATAAAATCGACTTTGCGGTCGCTGATGATGTTTGTCCCGTCATATAATATATACAGATATGTGTGAGAAAGTTATTAGTTTTATTATTATATAAATAAAATTAAAATTAATAAAATTATTTTAAATATTTATTTCATATATAATATAATAGTCGCGCATCACTTCCCTTTATGTATAATATATATTAACTTATAAAAATGATTAAAAATATGACAGTATTTTGTTGATGATTACTAAACATAATTATCTGTTTGTTGTGTTGTTATCTATTGATCACTCAATTTGTTTGTTGTTATTATTATTATTAATTGATATAATATAATATGTAAAATTATATGACAATTTTTGTTCATGTACTACTATATATATGTTTGTATCAAATTTTTGTGTCATTCAAACAATTAAATTTAATGTTTCGACCGATTGATTGAATTGAAACCGATTTTTGATGTTAGTCTTCAACAGAGGATAGCTCAATTGACACAAAAGCTACATTAAATTTAATTGATTGCGTAACACAAATTTCATACAAACATTTTTAAATTATAAAGTAATCTAGATTTGTTTTTATTATGTCTACAAAACCAATTTTTGAAAAAACAACGGACTAATAACTGACCACACCTGTACACGATGTATAGCTGGACAATGGCTTTAATAGCAAAGAAAAACTAGTATTATTATTGGACATGGATACAATCAATATTAATTAAGGCACAAAAATCTCCGACTGAGTTGACCATCACATAACCATCAGTTGCGAGCCGTCGTCCAACTCATGGACCCCATGTCCACGGAAAAAGTCATACTCTTCGAGGGAACACTTAAGGATAGTTTTCTTAAACACAATTATGAACCACTTGTAAGCTGTGTTCAGGCGTTTGACACGGCGTTTGATGGCAGCGACTGTAAAGATCCAGATTGTTCGGTTGGTTTATGGCTTCAACAACAATATCATCCACGCGTAGGCCGTATCTTGCGATCAAATTATTCCTCAATTTTTTCAACAATTTCTTGCGTTTGTCTACCATTTTCGTGTTTATCGGACTCTTGAACTCGATGTCCACCGAAAAAGTCATCTTCTTCGAGGATAGACTTAAGGATAGTTCTCTTAAACACAATTATAAACCACTTGTACGCCGTGTTCAAGCGTTTGACACGCCGTTTGATGACAGCGACAGTCATATCAAGAGTGGGAGTGTTTGGTTGATTAACGGCCTCAACGACAATGTCATCCACACGTTGGCCATATCGAGCAATGGATGCGGTTCTGAGTTTTGCCAGTTTGGGCATAATTAGATTAATTGATTCATCTATTTTATCATTATTATATTTTATTTTAATAAAAAATTATATTAAATTATAATAAAAAACAATTATATTGTTTATTATTTATTTATTTTTTTATATAATTATTATTATTATATATATATATATATATATATATATATAGAATTTATTTAATTATAGAAACAAAAAAATAATTTTATTTACAAATGAATCAAATATTTGGTTAAAATTGTTGTTTGAGATTAAATGAGAAAAACATATTAAATATACTGTATATATATATATATATATATATATATATATACAAAAAAATTGATACAAAAATAATAACTGAAACAAAACTATAGCAAACTATGAAAACAAATAATAATGAAAATAAATTCAAAAACATAAAACTATTTTTCCAATTCAGTTGAAAACCAAAGAACGATTAGTTGCGAGCCGTCGTCCAACTGATGGACTCTATGGCCACGAAAGAACTCGTCCTCCTCTAGAGTCGACTTCAGAATAATGCCTTTAAATACCATTTATGAACCACTTGTAGCTCGTATTCAGTCGTCGTTTGACCCGTCGTTTGATGGCCGCGACGGTCACATCAAGAGTGGGAGTGTTTGGTTGATTAACGGCCTCAACGACAATGTCATCCACGCGATGGCCATATCGAGCAATGGATGCGGTTCTGAGTTTTGCCAGTTTGGCCAACAATTGTTTCCGTTTGTCTGCCATTTTGGTCTTTTGTTTGTCGGCCTTAAGCGGGAGTACCCGAGTCCTTACTATTTACGGACCCCATTTGAATGATATTTATTGAAAAAATTTATAGGAAATGTTTGATAAGTATATAACAACAGATAGATTTGAACGCTTATTATATAATGATTAAAAATAACGGGAAAAAAATTATATAAATTATATAAATAATTGTTTAAATTAATATTTTCGTTAAACTATATCGAAAACTACAGTAAATATTAAAATTTTCGTTTTTAGACATTACTTATATAATCAAAAAGTTTTATTCTAATAAATATATACAAGTCATAAATAACGTCATTTTTTTAGACTATTTTATACTAATATAATTTATGACAAAAAATTAACAAACCATAAAAAATAATATATAATCTAATTATAATGCAAATAATAATAATAATAATACTAATAATATATTAATAATTATTTAATAATTATTATGCAATAGATCAACTAACTTAAATACTACCTTTAAATGATCAAGTATATAATAATAATAATAATACAAGCATTTTATATCAAGCACCGGTATCATTACCAGATCCAGGTGCTGCCACTATATATATATAAGATTTTTTTTTATAACTAAAATATTCATGTTTATTAATAATAATAATAATAATTAAAAAATATATATATATTTAAATTTTCAAATAGCAATTAAAAAAAATCTAAAAAAAACTACAAAAAAAAAAACAATAATAATATTTATTATTAAAAAAATATATATTTTTTTTTGTTTTTTTATATAAAACACATTTTGTCAACACATTTGTCATTTAATTATTATTCAAATATATTTTAATAATAATAATTTTTTTAAAATTAATTTTGATAGATGCACACATTATTATAATTATTAATTTTATTTTTATTTTTTAATTAATAACAAACATTTAAAAACCACAATAAATATTAAATATTATTATAAAATTATTGAATCAAAAAAAAATATATACAAAAAATATATATAAATTAAATTTAAATTAAAAACGATGTCTAATAATAGTAATAGTAATAATAATAATCCTATAATAATTGTGCAAGATCAACTAACTACTAGCTTAAATGATCAAGTAGATAATAATAATAATAATAATGCAAGCATTTTATATCAAGCACCGATATCCATACCAGATCCAGGTGCTGCTACTACACCTATTGTAACCATAATAATAGACAGTCAACCATCACCATCATTACCACCACTACCTAAACAGCAATACATTATAGACAGTAGTAGTAGTAGTGATATCGACAACAAGTCACTGGCATTACATCGGCAACAGTGCGACCCAAACGGCCAGTCCTACGGAACTGTACAGTTGATGACTACCATTGATGAGGACATTACAGATGCCGCCGCCGATAAGTATGACCGCCAGACCGTCGACGATGACTATACCGATGAGTCGTTTATCGAGTGGTGCTGTTTAGGAGGTGGCGGTGGCGGCTGTTGTTGTTGTTATCCGCCTGTTATGACCACTGTTTGTCTTATATGTTGGTCTCTAAACCATTGGGACGGGTGTTGTTGGTATTGATTGATTGAAAGAGAGAGACAGAGAGATAGATAGAGAGAGAGACAGAGAGACAGAAAGAGAGAGACAGAGAGAGAGAGAGAKAGAGAGAGAGAGAGAGAGAGAGACAGAGAGAGACAGAGAGAGACAGAGAGAGAGAGAGACGGAGAGACAGAGAGACAGAAAGAGAGAGACAGAGAGATAGATAGAGAGACAGAGAGAGAGAGACAGAGAGAGAGAGACAGAGAGAGAGAGACGGAGAGACAGAGAGACAGAAAGAGAGAGACAGAGAGATAGAAAGAGAGAGACAGAGACAGAGAGACAGAAAGAGAGAGAGAGAGAGAGAGAGACAGAGAGACAGAATGAGAGATAGACAGAGAGATAGATAGAGAGACAGAGAGATAGAAAGAGAGAGACAGAGACAGAGACAGAGAGACAGAAAGAGAGAGAGAGAGAGAGAGAGACAGAGAGACAGAATGAGAGATAGACAGAGAGATAGATAGAGAGACAGAGAGATAGAAAGAGAGAGACAGACAGACAGAAAGTATTTTATATTTTACTTATTTATAATATATATCTCTAAATATATATACAGTTTATTACAGTATATACTGCAAGAGTTACAGTATTTACACACAAAAAAAATAATATAATAATTGTAATTAATTTTATGCAATAATACATAATATATATACACAATAGTATATACTGTATATATATTTGCAAACTTTTTTTTTATGTAAATAAGTATTTTTATACGTATGTAATAATTTTATTTTAATTTATTAATTATTAATATATAAAATTTATTAAATATTATTGTATTTAAAAAAAATGAAATAAATAATTGTTATTTCGTAGTGATTATAAAAAAATGTCTATAATATTGAAATTTCATTAAAAAAAATTACTAATAATTATTACTACTATTATATTAATGCGTATATTATTTTGATTATAACTTATTTTTTTAGTAATTTTTTTTTGTGAGACATACCTAAACATAGACAACAATAAAAAAAACAATAATTATTATTACATTATATTGTCGTAAAGAAAATAGTTTTATTACTAATAACTTTGAAAAAATTTATGATTTTTTTGTTGCCAATACACTGTATGTATATTTCAATAATAATCAACAAAAAAAATTGTCACATCATTTAACTAATAAAATATAATATAAAATAAATCGCATAACTTCTAACTAAATATTAATTATTATTATTATTATTATTATAAGTTATAATGAGTTGCATATTGAATATATTTAATATATAAAAAAAAATTATTTAATATTACAAATCATAAACTAAAAAATTGTTTGAAAGTTTAATACATATTTTTTGTTGTAAATTTGGGATTCAATTTAATTATAATTAATACAACATTTATTATTATAATTTTTATTATAATTTTTATATTATTTTTTTGAATGTCAAGTTTAACCAAGTTGAAACACACACACACACACACAAATTATCAAGTTAATTAATTAATTAATTAATTAATAATTATATTTATGATATAAAGTTTTTTTATTAAAAAATATTAATTAAATAATAATAAATAGTTTTGAAAAAAAAGTTTTTTTGTTGTTGTTTTGAAATAAAACAAAAGTGTAATTAAATACTAATAATAATTGGTTTTTAAATTTAATTATTATTATTATAGTAACCAACTATTTATTAATACACCTAACTTACCCTATCACCCACCCCTCCCTATATATATATATACACTATGCAACCGGCACCCATAGTTGCCGAGCCTGGCCTACCGCCACCGTATACTAAATCCGATACTATATATCAACAGTTGCCTACACAGCTCAGGGATGGACCGGGATATGTGACACAACAACATCAACAACCACTGCCATCATCATCAGCAGCATCGCCGCCCCCGCCGTGGGGACAGTCAGTTCAATACCAGCCACAACAACAGCCAGTCTATATACAACAACAACAACCAGCACCCGGTTGGCAGCACCAGCCGCAGCCAGTCTATGGACAGCCTCAACAACAACACCAGTATCCGTACGGTGAATATGGTAGTGGTTGCGGTGGTGGACATCCATCAGTACCGCCGCCGCAGACTACAGTCATTATCGAGGAACGCCATCATCGGGACAAACACTGTCACTTGGATGACCATCACGGAGGACGTGGTGGTGGCGGTAATACCGGTGGTGCTGATGGCGATTGTTGTTGTCTGGCACTGTTGACCGGTTGTTGTCTGGGCTGCTGTTTGGCTGATTAATAGCTTATAATATACCATTACCTGGATATATATACCTGAGCTATAACTTACTATTATTTATATATAAGTTATAAAATTAAAAATACAATTATATTATTTTTTTTATATAAATATTTTTTAATTAAATATATATATATAATAATTTCTACTGTATTTTTGTTTGTTTGTTTGTTTGTTATATTATAATTAATAATTAGTTAATAAAATTATTTGTTTAATTTAATTTAATTTAAATTTGTGTGTTTGTGTGTGTATTACAATATAATAAGTAGTTTATATGATTATAATAATAGTTAAATATTAATTATTATTATTTATAATAATTGATTAATCATTATCATTATCGTTGTGTTGGCAATACATACCAGTGTATGAATAATGATATAACAAAAAAATATATTATTATTATTATTATTTTTTATAAGTTTATTAGTTGTTGGTTATTGTAAATTATTTGTTATAATATTAATAATAATTATTATTTTAATATATTCATTAAGTTTATTGAATGTGTATAGCTTAAATTATTTTATAAATGTAAAAAATAATAAAGTTATTCAACTATAATAATAATAATAATATTAAAATAAATAATACAAATTAATGTTTAAATTATAATAGTAATAATAACAAAATAAATGCTAATCTAAATAATAATTTAGTCATAATAATAATAATGTTGATATAATATAGTAATAAATTTTTTTTACAATACTAATTAAGTTATTACTAAAATTATTGAAATAATTATTTAGAAAAATATTATTTATTATTTTATTTATTTATTTATTATAAACTTATATAATTTAATTATATATATTAAATATTTTTAGTTTTTATAATATTTTGCTAGTTATAAGTTTCATAATTAATTAGTTTAATTTACTTTAAATTTTTTAATTTCAAACATATTTTTTTAATATAAATATTTAGTTTATTTAAAAAAAAATTAAATTTAATTATTTAGTAACATATTTCTAATATTTTTACAAAATTAATTGCTTAAAGCTTATAAAAAATATATATAATAAAATAATAATATATTTAAAAAATAATTTATAAAGTTACAATATTGAGTTATTACTGTATATTTAGTGTTAATGATTTTCAGCATAATTTTCAGCATAATTTTAAATTTTGTTTAGTTTAATAATACATTTTTTTTAAAATAAGTGATAAATATATAATTTTTAATTTATGATTATCAATTTATAAGATTCAAAAATAAATATAATAATAATATGATAACACCTAAAGGTTTTTTATTTTGCAAAATAATTAATTGACCCAATAATTTGTTAATCAATTGCAAAATTTAATATATTTTTTTTTTTGAAAAAATTTAAATAGATATTACTATTTTTAAAAAAAAACGACAACAAAAATAACATAATATTTTTTTGTGACTCTAATGTTAAATAATAATAATTATAATATTTAAAAAAAACTATTAGTATATAAATTAATGTTTTTCATAATTTGTTATAAATATAGTATTAAATAATATAATATATAGTATAATGTATTAAATTAATATAAATTTATTTGATAACAACCATTGATTAACATTTTTTTATGTGCCCTTAACTACAAAAAAAAATAATAATAAATTAATTGATTAACATTTATTGATAACATAAATAGCATAATGATAATAAAATTTGTTAAATTATTGAAAATTATGTATCTATTTAATTTTTTTTTATTTGCTTAAAAGATAAAAATTTAAATTTAAAAAAAATTAATAGTAGTCATGAAAAATGCAACAAAAGTTTTTAGTTATTTATAAACAAAAAAAACGTTAATTATAAATTTATTTATTAAGTTTATTGAAACATATAGGAAAATATTAAATTATAATTAATTAATTATTAAATATTAATTTTTTCTATTAATAAATATATTTTAGTTAATAGTATCTCTCTTTAAAAAAATTAATTAATAAATAAATACCATATATTAAAATATAAATTAAAATATACTATAATAATAAATCAATTAAATCAAAAAACACACACAAATTTATTGTAACAAAATTATTAAATGATTCAAAACAAATTAATTTCAAAATTAATTAATACAACAAAAAAAACAATAGGAAAATCAAATTATATAAATATAAGGAGTCATATATGATATATATATATATATGATAGTAGTAATATATCTATAATACTATATTTATTTATAGTCAATAGTATCAGTGTCATTATAATAATAATTATTTATTCAAACAAACAAAATTAATTAATTAACATTTAAAATGCTATCATATAAATAGTAGTCAATTAGCAACAAAAAACAAACAAACAAAAACAGTTTCATTGAATTATATATATATAGTTAATATGTAAGGGTATGGGGGTATGGGGGTAGGGGTTAGGGTTAGAGGACAGGTATATAGATTTATTTGGCTAAATAATTTCTATAATACTCAACTAGAGTACCCATATAATTGGTATACAATTTGTATAACATTATCATAATGGCTACCGTACCCAACATTGACCACCAGGCCACAGTCAATTGGACCAATTTTGCGGTCATCGGCCACTGTCGACACTCAGAAAGTGGATTGTCATCATCATTGGCCGCCAACTCAGAAAAGCCAACCCCATTGCCGACGGCTATCGTTACGACAAACAGTGCCAACATTTCCAGTAATAGTATACCTATAATATTTTATTGTTGAGGGGGGGTAGGGGTGGGAGGGATGAAATATTATTGATAATTAATTAAATAATTGATAATTAATTACCAAATTTATTGATAAGCATTAGCCGAAACTTTCGGCAATTCATAAGTTCGGTGTCGTCGGCGGCGGCGACGGCGGCGGACATGGAATAGCCATAGATTACCGACTCGACTACTATTGAGGTCAGCCATACAAACATATAGCCGCCAATACAGGTCAATACAGTGGTCATACACTGTTGTATAATAACAGGTTTTCCTGTATGCGGTGTCGATGGCGGCGGTGATTGATTTGCGGTAGTGTTGGCAGTAGTGTTGGTGACGGTGCTATTGAAGACGGCCGACTGGTTACTGGCGGCTAACTGTTCCTCTAAGTTAGGTATGGGTCGGCAGGACAGGAGGTTTTCGTGAATTGTCGACGTCAACGAAAACACCAATACCAGTAGACTGGTTACCCCCCCCACAACCAACCAACCAAACCCCAAAAAATTTAATTAATTAATTAATTAATTATTATCATTCAAATCAGTCAAATTATTTACCAGATTATGTGAATTATCAATGACAAGCCTATCGGCACCTGTATCTTAAAATTTGACATTTTTTTCCCTCCCGGTGTTGTTGTTGTTGTCAATTGTCGGCAATTAGTAACACAAAATAAAACCACAAAAAAATCAAAAATTTTTAAATACAATTGAATTGATTTTTTTTTCACATATAATATATATAAATGTATTTTAGTTACTATAGGTTTTTTTTAAAAATATAATAACTACATGTGCTAAATATATTTTTTACTTATATATTGATATCTATCTAAATGTATATATATAGCCTAATATATATATATACCGTATATATATATATATATATATATATATTATATTATAGTTAAACTTATTGGTCACACCAACAAAAAATGGCTAATTGTGTGCCTAAATGATGACTAATAAATATAGACAAAGTTTATTATAATGTTTCAAAAAATGTATATTTTATTGTATGAATCATCTAGATACATTTTTAATATATATATATATATATATATATGACACATATATTGGGGGGGAGGGGTGACTAATATTTTTTTTTGTGAGGGAGGGGTAGTTGACTGTTATATTTAGTAGTAATATAGTAACATCAAATAATTTATACAAAAATTTTAGCCCCCATTTGACTATTGTAACGTTAATAGTTGTAGTTAACTATTATTAAAAATATTAATATATATTTATGTTATTAAGCATATCATCATAGGATATAAAAGTAAATATTATAAATACATATTATAAATACATAATATTAAAAAAAAGTATTATTTATTATTTTTAATTTGCTTAAAATATTTTTTATAAATTTTAAAAAAAATAGTAGTCATAAAAAATGCAACAAAAGTGATTAGTTATTTATAATAAAAAAAATTAATTATATATTTATTTATATTTTATTGGTTATATTTGTAGAGCATATATGATAATATTAAATTATAATTAATATATTTTTTTGTTAATAGCATCTCTCTTTTTAAAAAAAATTTATAAATAAATATTATATATTAAAATGTAAATTAAATTATAATGATAAATAACTAAATTAATAATTAAATTAAATGATTCAAACAAATTAATTTCAAAATTATTAATTAATTAAACACACAATAAAACAATAGGAAAATCAAATTATATAAATATAAGGAGTCATATATGATATATATTATATATATATATAATAGTAATATATCTATAATACTATATTTTTTTAGTCAATAGTATCAGTGTCATTATAATAATTATTTATTCAAAAAAAAACAAAAAAATAAATTAATTAACATTTAAAATGCTATCATATAAATAGTAGTCAATTAGCAACAACAAAAAAAACAAACAGTTTCATTGAATTATATATTCAATATATTAACTTAATATTTAAAGGTTAGGGGTATGGGATAGGGGGTCAGGGTGTTAGGGTTAGGGTTAGAGGACAGGTTTATATATATATAGTATTCAATAATATCTATAATAATCAATCACAGTATCCATATAATTGGTATACAATTTGTATATAATTATCATAATGGCTCCCGTACCGAACATTGACCACCAGGCCACAGTCAATTGGATCAATTTAGCGGTCATCGGCAACTGTCGACACCCGGGGTCATCATCGGGATCAGCCGAGTCATAATAGCCAATCCGATTGCCGACGACTTCCGTTACGATAATCAGTGCCAACATTTCCACTACTAGTATACCTATAATTTTTGTTGTTGTTGTTATTGGGGGGGGGGTAGGGGTGGGGAAAGGGAGAAGGGAGGAAATATTATTGATAATTAATTAATTTTTTGTTGTTGATATTAATTACCAAATTTATTGATAAGCATTAGCCGAAACTGTCGGCAATTCATTAGTTCGGCGGCGTCTGCGGCGTCGGCGGCGGACATGGAATAGCCATAGATTACCGACTCGACTACTATTGAGGTCAGCCATACCAACATATAGGCGCCAATACAGGCCAATACAGTGGTCAGACACTGTTGTCTAACAGGTTTTCCTGTATGCAGTGTCGATGGTGGCGGTAATGTTGTCGATTGATTTGCGGTAGTGTTGGCCGTGGTTGTGGTTGTTGTTGTTATATTGGCCGCCAGGTTACCGGCTACCGGTTCCTCGACATTAGGTACGGGTACGGGAGGTCCAGTGGCTTGGGCTCGGGAGGCCAGGTCCTTGTTAATTGTCGACGTCAACGAACAGACCAATATCAGTACACTGGTTACCCCCCAAACAACCCCCCAAAAAATTTAATTATTTAATTAATAATTATTATCAATCAATCATTTACCCGATTACGTGAATTATCAATGACAAGCCTATCGGCACCTGTATCTTAAAATTTGGCATTTTTTTAATCCCGGTGTTGTTGTTGTTGTCAATTGTCGGCAATTAGTAACAAAAAAATAAAACCACAAAAAAATCACAATTTTTAGATACAATTACCGTTAATTGTTTTTCACATGTAATTATATATAATATATACAGTATATATATATAAACTGTACTGTAATTACTATAGGTTTTATACAGTACATGTGCTAAATATATATTTATACTAATATATACTATATATATATTATATATATATTATAGTTAAACTTATTGGTCACACCATAAAAAAATGTCTAATTGTGTGTCTAAATGATGACTAATAAATATAGACAAAGTTTATTATAATGTTTCAAAAAATATATATTTTATTGTATGAATCATCTAGATACATTTTTTTAATATATGACACATATATAGGGGGTGACTATTTTTTGTGGGGGGTGACTATTTTTTGTGGGGGGTAGTTGACTGTTATATATATATACACCAAATAATTTATTTAAAAATTTTACCCCCACTTGACTATTGTAACGTTTAGTTGTATTATTAAAATATAGATGTATATTAAGCATATCATCATAGTATAGTCAAGTATTAAAAAAAACTGGTGGTCATCACCAATACCAGTGCCGACACACACACACACACACACACGATATATATATATATGATGTCTAATGGGGTGACTATTTTGTTTTATTGATTAACCCCCCCCCATAAAATAATATTTTTTATTAATAGCAAAGTTTATTATTATTATTTTTATTAAACAATTAAACAATTATTTTATATTTCTAATAAATTCAATACAAAACAATTTTTTTGATTTAATATAAGAAAAATTTACATCAAATAATTATTATAATATATGGATTCATATATAAATTTTAGTGGGTGTGTGTAGGGGGGTAGATAGGGGGTGAGTTGCGGGGAAATCATACAATTTTTACAATATAATAATTTTTAAATATCAATTAACAAAAATTTCAAATATATTTTATTCAAATACTCCCCCCCTTAATCATCATCATCACCTCCAAGGGTGGGGTGGGGAGGGTTGTCAAAAATACTATTAAAATCAACATAATCTACATGCGCTCAGTAAGCGTAGCCTGACTTGTATACAAACTGGTGGGCGTTGCCGGGGGTGTATTATAACCGGTAAGGTTATAGTTGCGAGGCTTATACAGGACATACTTTTCGGAAGCCGACACACGGTGTCCACCACCGCCCCCATCACCGCCACCATAGTTGACAGCCGTCGGTATATCGCCCAGTGATGCATCGATTCGTTGGTTATACCATTGTTGCATCAGATGACAGCCCATCAGTACGACTATTATACTGTAGGACATCCAGGAAAAGATGGTCACATCGGCTATAGCTTTGCCGATGAGGACAGTCGGACAACGGTTGTCCAGTGAGGCAATGTAACCCATTTCCAGTCCGATCATTATTGTGTTGATCAGTAGCACCAGTAGCTCGATTGCCAACAGTCCTATATATATATATATATATATATCAGTGGGGAACGGGATGGAAGTGTTATTTACGTATATTTATATATATGGTATCGATATATGTATACCCAGTTTGATCTTCAAGAGAAACTTGAGAAACAGGTCGACACTGTCGACACCGCTCAACGAAAAACCGATAACCAGTGTCTCAATCAATAGGGATACCAACCAAACAATAAGATAGGAGGCTATAAGCCATCGGCTTTTGAACAGACAATAGTAGCCTTTTTCATCAATAGTTGGCTTAGGAGGCAATGGTGTCGGTGTCGATGTTGAGTTTGCCGATTGTTTGTGACTACTGTCCACTGAACTGTTGTCGGCTAGTATTGAAATCGGACTGTCCGTTACCGTAGTTGAAGTGGTAGTCATACCGGCCAGAGGTGCCTCCAGATCTCTGTTCAATAACGGTATTCCCAGATATAGTACACTAAATATAATAATTAGATATTTAATTATTGATGACATGTTGTTGGAGTAGGAGGTGGTGGTGGAGGACATACCCGATCAGATGCAACGAAAACAGGGCTACCATTGGTAGCAATAGATATTTGGGATTCATATCTCTAACACCTGATCCAACACTGGCTATTGATAGGGCTATTGATATATAAATAAAAAATGGATTAATATATAAAACACAATTATAATAGTATAGTAATAATAATTAATAAATTTAATTTTTCAATTATATATATATAATATATTACTAATTTGCTTAATAATTTAATTTAATATTTTATTAATACAATTAAATATAATTAATAATTAACTAATTTTAATTGAAATTAAATTTAGTTATTAATTATATATAATTAAATATATATATATATATTTTATTAATTAAATTAAACTTACGCATTTTTAAAACGTTTTTTTCAAGTAAAACAAAAATGATAGTCAATTAAAAATCTTTTTTTAAAAAAAACAAATGCCTTATTATTTTATTTTTTTATTATATCTAAACGTTTGGCTACTTATACTGTATATATATATATATATAATTTTAATTATAAACTTTTATATGTAAATTATATTTTAATGTTGTTTTACTCAGTTTAATCTACAGTATATCATCACTAATATATATAACACAATAGTAGTAATAACACTAATAGTTAATAAGTTTTTCAATAATTAGTCAAATATAACAATTTAATATTAACTCAAAAATAATTATATATATTGTACTGTATATATATATATATAAACTTTTTTAGCAATAACTATTATTTTGCTTAAAAAATTTTAAATATCAATACTAATGAATAATTGATTTTTTTTCAATAAATATTTTTAATATTTTGTTTTAATAATATATTTAATTTTTAATATTCAATATATTGTATTGTATTGAAACATATTCAAAAAACTATTAAAATATTGTTAAAAATTATTATTATTTTAAAAAAAAACCTATGAATTTTATTTATACTCATCTATAATATATTAACATTAATATTTAAATTCAATATAAATGGGGAAAAAATTTATTTTATAATAATTTTAAATATTAGGAAAAATACTTAATTTTTAGCAAATGTTATTATAATATAATTTATACTGTGTTTAGTATATTATTATTAAATATCATATAAAATAAATCAATGAATCATTTATTTAATAAAAAATTATTAATAATAATTACTAATTAGAAAAATTTTAACATTTAAAAACATTTAATTTTTTTTGGTTAATAAAACATAAAATATTAATATACTATTAAATAATATGATATCAAAATTTTTTATTTTAATTAAATACAATACTATTTTATTTAATTGATTTAATGATATAGTGTACATAATTCAGTGGAAAAAAATAATAGTTATAATAAAAACTATTTTTATTAAATTTACAATAATTTTTAATTGAATAATTATAAAAAAATTGTATATAATTTATTATTTAAATTTTTAGAAAAAAAATAATAATATTTTATTTTGTCTAAGACTATTAAAACCAAAAAATCTTTAGTTTTTATATTTAAAACAAAAATAATACAATACTATTGTATTATATATATATATATATATATATATAAATTTTCAACAAATTAATTGTTTCCCTAATAAGTTATTATGTAATTATTATTATTATTATTATTTGTTAGTTAATATGATTTAATAAAAACTTAGCAGAGCTTAGATAATATGATATCTATATATATATAAAGTTTATTTTGTTGTTGAAAGTAAAACAATCATCACTTGAGTTATAATAATAATAATAACGAAACTAATAATTATCCAAAAAATATAAAAATAAATAAAATAAACTATTTTTAACTAATATGCTATAAATTACTTAATATACATACAGTATATAAACACAATAAGCATTTAACGCTTTTTTAAAAAAATAAATAATAAAAACTAAGTTAAGTTGAAAAAACAATTTTAAATTATTATTTTTTTGTGAATAAACATCAATCAGTATTGTATTGTCTATAATAATAATGTATTATATAATATATAATATAATAATAAAAATACTTTTTAAGTCAATATCATTGAGCCGTTTAACGTTACAACACAAAAATCTATATATATATATATATATATATATATATAATGTATTGTCTATTAATATTATAACAAAACTAATAGTTTTTTTTGAATATCATTTAAATTTTTTGCAAAAAATATTTTTTGTGTCAGAAAAATAAAAATGTTTTGAAAATATATTTTCTACAAAAATATATATTTTTGTGACAATAATTTTATTATAATAATTTTTTTTAAGAGTAAAAACATTTATTTGTTGTTTCAAATGCTAAACAATAACATTGATTTTTTTTGTGTCCAAATTTGTTATTATAATAATTAATAATTATTATTTGATTATTCAATAAAATTTTATTTTGATAATAATAAAATAAAATGTACAAAAATTTTATTAATATTTATTTAAATTATTTAAATTTTCTATTATTATTATTATGTTGTTTATTTATTTCCATAGGATATACAAACGGTAAGTATAATAAAAAAAATTATTATATAAAATTATAAATAATATTATTTTTTTTTTACATATAAAAATCATATTTTTTTTATAAAAATATTTTTTTTAATTATTTTTTTTAAAAGGATACTATTATAATAATCCATATCATGGTGATATACGTTTATTACAGTCCGAAATTGTTAACAAGGTTAGTTTTTTCATATATATATTAATATATATATATATATAATATTATAAACAATTAAACAATTATTTAAAAAAATATTTTAAATTTATATATTATATATATTTAAAATTATTTTTTAAAAACACATATATATATATATACTATATATAAATCTTTAAGTAGATATAAAAATTAAGTTATGTAATAAATTATACAATATATTATTTAATAATATTAAATTAAACTAATTTATGACTATTTATTTATTTATTTTTTATTTGTTTAGTTGCAAATTATATTTATAAAACTGTAACTATTGTAATACAAAAAATATTATACAGTTATTAGAAATAAAATAATTTGTATTAAATAGATAACGTGTCAAATATGTTATATTTATATTTTTTAAAAAAATAAATAAATAAATTTTAGCAATTAACTATTGTATATTAAAATGGCATATATATATATTATATAATTTATATATTTGTAGATTAATATTATATATATATATTGATGAGTATATATAAATTAAATTCATACATTGTTTTATAATATAAATATAGTATTAATTGAAAAATATATATTAATATTTAGCTTAAATAATTAAAAAAAAACTATAATTATGTGTAGTATAATTTAGATTTAAAAGTTAACTATATATATATTTTTTATAAAAATTTTAATTTTAAAACTATAAATATAAATTAAAACGATTAACTAAACGTAATATATTATTTTTATAATATACCTTACAATAGTCATTATATTATTGTATTACAGTTTATAATAATTTAATTTAATTGAAAATTTAGTGAACAATTAAATCTATAAACTATAATATAAAAAATTAATTAATTAAACAAAATTTTTTTATACACTTTAGATTTTTAACTATAAACTTTTTTTTTGTAATTTTCATAATAATAACAATAAATTATTTTGAAATATAAAATACTTATTATTTTTGTTTTATTATTATTACTTTTATTCATATTATTATTATTATTACTGTTATTAATATTATTATTACTTTTATTAATATTATTATTATTATTATTACTAAAATATCAACAATAAAAAAATTATATACAATTAATTATTGATAATTTTCCGGTATTTAAATTTATGTTAAATTATTTTTTAAAAAAATAATTTTAATAAAAAATTGCTAATTGTGTTTTTACATAATAAAATAATTATAATTTATATTTATAACAAAAAAATAATTAAAAGTTATTAAAATACTTGACATTTATATGTTAATTAATTTTCAATTCACTAATAATAATAATAATAATGATATTTATTAAGTGTTAAAAAATAATTTTCAACAAAAAAAAACAAAAATTAGTTTTAAACTCATAATTGATAGATAAACAACTCATCCATAATATAATTATTGAAAAACATTGAAAAATAAAAAATAATTTTAAATATATATATATTATTACGATATTTAGTGTCAGTTAAATTATGTGCAATAATAATAATGTATTTAACAAAATATATCAATTATTTATTGTTATTATATTTTTATAAAATAAAAAATAATTCATTAAATATTCAATAAACTTTTTTTTTGTTAAAAAACCATTGATTTTATTTAAATAGTGTTACCGATAGCGCCCTTAATATACAGTATATACTAGTTATCAGAAAAATAATAATAATAATAATTAGTATTATATATATATTTGTTTCAACTAATAGTCTGTATATTATATACTGTATTATATATTTAAATATGTTTTCAAAAATTTTTTGACAATTTTTTTTGACAATTTAGTTCAAAATAATATTTTTTTTATATTTTTTTGTTTGTTTTTTTTATTGCGAAATTCTTGTTAAATATAGATAACTATTTTTTTTTAAATTATTTTTAACTAATTTGTTTTACAAAACTAATACAAATGAAAACATTTGTTTTTGTTATTATAATTATTAATTTTATAATTTTCTATTATTTAAATTATTTTCAACTAATACTATTAAAAATTACTATTAAAAACTATAATTTAATAATTTAGTTAAACTTTATTGTATTAAAATAATTTCTAAAAAATTATTAATTTTGAACAGATAACTATCTGCTTATCTAATTAAAATTTATTTGTAATTTTTAACTTTTTAATTTTTTTTAGTTATTAATTAGTTATTAATTAATTATAATAAAATGTAGTATTTTTTTAAAAATAGAAAATAACTTATAAATTAATTATAACTATAAAATATATTATTACTTAAACAATAACATTATCTAAAGCAATTAAATAATAATAAACTATTAAGTATTTTTTTAATAATAAATTATTTTAAATATTTATTTAAAAATATATATATATATATTTATTATTTAATATTTTTTAATTATTAATATTCATAAAAAAATAAATAAATAATTAAAAACTGTAATAATTTAACTATAAAACTATAGTTAGTATATAAAAATTGTAATAAATTATTTAAAATTAGAATTAAAAGAATTCAAATTTTTTAAGTTTTAAAAAATATAATTTTATTTTATTATTATTTTAAAATACAAATATTTTAGCAAAACTGGATCAGTAACCATGATCAATTAAAAAATAATAAAATCAATAATAATAATAATAAAATCAATAATAATAATAATAAAATCAATAATAATAATGACCCGGCTGATTTACTAACAATGAATTCATTGCAACAATTGCTTAACGATAGTATAGCATTGCATAATAATAATAATAATAATAATCATAATTATTATCATCAATATCATAATGGCAATGCTATAGTATATCGTAATAATAATAATAATAAGGATACTACTAATAGAGGACAGTTAGCTAAAACCAAGAAACCTTATAATAATAATAATAATAATAATAAAGTATTCTGGAAACCAATGGACAGCTTATGGATCAAATCACAGATACAACAACAACAACAACGACAGATACCGGTGCCGACAACAAAGTCCAATAATGATGACACTAATTATCATAATACCCGTCATCAACATCATAAAAAAATACCAGTGCTTAGCAATAGTGATGCTGATGATGATAATGATGCTTATGATGCTAATTATGAAAACAATCACTATAATAAAAATACTAATAATAATAATAATTATTATTATTATGATAATTCACAATATCCATCATTGGTTAAGCAATTATCACTTAATAGTAATAATGATAACAACTATAACAATGATAATGATTATCATAATAATAATAATAATTATAATAATTATGCTAATGTTAGAAATACTAATACTAATAGTAATAATAATAATTGTAAAAATAATACAAAAAATACTAATTTAGTAAAATTTGATGATAATATTGGCGATAATATCGATGATAATACTAATAATAATGATAATACTTATAATAATAATAATAACGGCGGCGGCGGCGATGATAATGGCCATCAATTTATGCCTATCTATGCCGACAACAACAACAATAGACAGCAATATAGTAGACAACAAACACCGAAACCGAAACCAACTAATAATAATAATAATAATAATCGTCGAGAAAAATATGATAATCACATGAAACGTGTTGATCCACGTGTTGTTGAACAACATCGACAACAACAACAATATTACCAAAAGTTTAGACAACAACAACAACAAGAATCGGATGATCAGCGAGAAGATGGACAGTCATCTACCGGTGCCGCAGCCGCTGCGGCTGATAGTCCATCAAAATATGTATACAGTGTCGATCATAATGGTCGGGGTAGGCATACTAGCTATTTTACGACACCAGTAGCTACTGATGCCGCCGCCGCCGCCGCCAGTGATGGTAGTGGTAGTGGTGGTTACGATGCCAGCAATGATTACCGCAGCAGTAGTTTACCGAAAAAATTTTCGGCTCCCGAATCCCAGTCAATGATGCAAAACAGTGATAATAGCGATAATGCTAATAATAATAGGCCATCACTAAAACATACCGGTCCTACCACTAGTAGACATCGATATAATGGACAGGGAGGTAGTGGTGGTGTAGGTGGTGGTAGTGGTGGCAAAAGCACGGGTAATACTACTCCCACTACTAATAGTAAATATAATTATCTAAAAAAACGACCGAAATATTCGACACCAATACTGATGGCACCGACACCTATACTGCGTGTGGCCGACCTGTTGAGGCCAAACAATATCAACGATATTAAAGGACTGGCATCCATGTCCACTATGCCGGCCATAGTCAACAATATTGGCTACAGTTTACTAACGGCAGCCCAGATGGGCGTTCAGGCTCTGGCACCCGACTATCCTCAGCTGCTTAGTGCCGATAAAACTACAAACTATACGAAAAAAGTTGTCCTAATTTCAAGACCACCGGCGACGGCGACGACTACTTCGATGGCCATGGCTTTAGTTGACGGACCAAAACTTGGTCTAAAACCCGGTGCCGATAACAACAAGTTGTCCAACAATATACTACTACCGGTGCTTAAAGCAACCCCCGGTAGTAACAATAATAATAGTCATTGGATACCTATTGGTGGTGGTGTTAGGGGGGATTAGGTGTCGGGGGGGGGACTGGATATCAATTGTTATAATTAATTAATAAAAATAAAGTTTACTATTAATTATTATTATTAATTGTTAAATAAATTGAATTGATTTATGTATTCAAGTTATAGATATATATACAGTATATATATACGATATAAGTAGTTGTATTAAATACATGTAAACTATAATTTTTTTTAGATATTTTTGTAATTGTTTTTTTTAAAATAACAATTTATTAGTTAAATGCTATATTTTTTTAAAAATTGTGTATAATTTTGATTGTTATTTACAGTAAATAAATAAATATTTATCTATTTATAATATTATATATCTATTGTTATCTATATATATATAGTTTCTAAGTCTATATATTTTTTAATTTTTACAAAAATTATGATACGATTTATATATATATATTGTATATAAAATTTACACAATCTGTTTGTTAATTATTACTATAATTTAGACAAACAAAAAAAATAAACAAAAATAAAATTACAATTAAATTATAAATTCAAAAAACATATTTGATTATCAAAAAAAATATAATGACAATCAAATAAAAAATTTTTATCATAACATAAAATAATGTAACATATATATAATGATATTTTATTTTATTCAACAAAAATAAAAAAAAACAAAATAATCAGATTATTAAATTCAAATTATATGTTAAAAAAATAAAACAGTTTTAAAAATATTTATATCAAATCAACAAAATTTTATTTATAGTTAACTTAATTTTTTTTAAACAAACATATGTTTTGTTGAATTTGTTGTAATATTATAAAAAATATTATTAACTTAAAAATTATTATTATTAGTATTATTTAAAAACAATTTACACAATCACTGAACACAATCATTAAATAATTTTTATTAATAGAAATCTCAAATTTTTTAATTAATATATAAAAAATAAATAGTTTTTTAAAAAAGTTTTTTCCCAAAAATAACAAAAAAAAATGTTTAATCAAACTATACTGTTGTTGTTGGCGACAATCATACTCGTGTTGGTACCGGTGCTGATGATGACCACCGCTGCTGCCAATATTGCCGATAGTGTGGCCGCCAGTGATCAGCCAAACAACTGGTTGTCCCGTAAGGCCAGTCCCTCCAATGGACGACCCGTAAAACCTATGGTCAATGATGATGTCAACGATGACGGTTTGGCCGGAGACTACATATCCATTGTAAAGGTATTATCGCCCGATAGTAGAGTAGTTACCAATGGTTTACGTAAAAAACGAGACATCCTATCATTAAATAATATCAAACAGAAATTTGTTGGCCTAGTATTGAAACCGGCGGTCGAAGCGCTCCGGGGTATCGATCAGTCAGTATTGCCATCATTGGTTAGACCAGTACTTAATCTGTTAATATCCTTATTGGACGCTATTGTCAGCCAAGTAGATGATGATAGTCATAGTGATGGTGATGATGATGATGGTAGTGATGATCATAATTATAATAAACATAAAATTTTTAATTAAAACAAATTTTTTTTGTTAATTAATATAATTTTATTTTTCTCTATTTGTTGTATGAATTTATTGTATTAATATTGTTATAGTATTATATAATTTTTTATATAATTATTTATATAATATGTTTGTTTGTTTTTTCTAATAAGTTTTAAATAATTCGTTATGTAATTGAATAATAAATTAAAACAAATAATAATAAATAAGCTTTTGTTATTATTAATATAATTTTATTTTTATTTTTTTTGTATCTATTTGTTGTATGAATTTTTGTATTAATATTGTTATAGTATTATATAATTTTTTTTTCTACCGTATAATATGTTTGGTTTGTTTTTTTTCAAATAAGTTTTAATAATTTGATTAATAATTTTTTGTTGTTGAAATAACATAATAGATATTTAATATATATATATTTATAATAGATAATAGATAATAGTAAATGTAATGAAACTTTTATTTTTTACAATAAAATTAATTTTTACTTAATGTAAAATATTTATTATTTTTAACATGTTTGTTGTATATATATTTAATTATTAATTATAACATATTATTATTATAATAATAATTATTAATAATTATAATAATATTAATAATATTAATAATATTAATAATATTAATAATATTAATAATATTAATAATATTAATAATATTAATAATATTAATAATATTAATAATATTAATAATATTAATAATATTAATAATATTAATAATATTAATAATATTAATAATATTAATAATATTAATAATATTAATAATAATAATTATTATTTTTTTAAATTTTAATATAAATAATATACTATCAATACATTATTATACTGTTATAAGTTATAATAAATATTTTGGTAACTATTAAACATAATTTATAGATTATTTGTTTAAATTTTGATTTATTTTTTTTGATTTATTTTTTTTTAATTAAATTTATTTGTAATAATACATACTTTTAATAATATAGAAAATGATTTAATTACTTAAAATATTTTTTTTTTAAAACTTTTGTATAAATTTTTATTATCATAACATTTATTTTTAATAATAATTTATTAATAAATCACACCATTTTTGATGATCCAATAGATTATTTACAAATATATTTTAATTGTAAATAATAATTTATTTTAAAAAATAAATAAAAAATAACTTCAAAAAACATATGTATTTTATATATGATTTTATTAAACATAATTTTATTTATGATAAATAAGTTTTTTTTTAATTATTTTAGTTTCAAACAATACAATTGAAAACAACATTTTGTTAAATCAATCAAAAAAATATTATAAATTTTTAAATAATATAATAATTTATTTTTATAACATAAATATATTTTAGATAAATTTATTTTTTAATTATACACATAATTATTATTATTATATATATAATGTTATATCAAATTGTCGGTCAATTGTTGGCATTAATAGCCATTAGTCGTAGTAGTCTATCGATAATACCGCCGGTGCTGACCATCGCCACCAATACCGGCGATAATAAAAGCGGATCAATCAATGGTATCGTTGGCCAAAACGGCGATTTAGCAGCCGATGATAGCCGACCCTATCAGCGGCTGCTAATCAAACGTATGGTTCAACAGTACGGCATTGACACCGACATCGGTGACCACATGTCCGCCGAGGAGGCCGTAGATAATGGTTTACGTAACAAACGATATACAGATAGTATGTCGTCCTCATCGTCGTCGTCGTCGTCAACAATGATAACGACTATCAAACAGGCCATCACTGACCTGGTATTGAGGCCACTGTTGAATTGGCTCCGGGCTATCGATCAGCAAAGTTTACCGGAGCCGCTCAAACCCGTTGTCCAAATGATTATCCTATTTCTCTATACTGTTACCTAATCGTTCAATAGTTATTATTAAACTGTTTTTTAACGTATATAATAAATAAGATTAATTGATTTAATTTTAAAAAAATGGTTTGCAATTATTTTTATTTATTTTTTTGTTGTTGAAACATTTAATTATTTAAACATTATATATATTATATAACAATATACTACTATAATTAATAAAACTTTAAAAGAAATATAATTTTAAAATTATATATATATAATAAACTGTATAACTATTTAAAAAACTGTAACAATTATATTGTGTATGTTTATAAAAGTTTTTTTATAGATAAAATAGCCTATTAATATGCAGACTATTATTTTTTTTAATTTTATATATAAAATGGAAAAAAAGTAAAAAAAATTTTTTAATTTATTTGCTATAATGTTTCAATTGATTAATATACATATTTATATATAATAGTATAATATTAATATACATATTTAAAATCAACATTTGTATTTGTTTTATATCTTAAATTATTTTGACAATAAAAATAAATAATTTTTTTATTAGATTTAATTTATAATTTTTTTTTTAATTATTATTATTGTCAAAATTTATTATTTATAATATTTATATATATTATTATATATATATATATTAAACTATTGATTTGAAATTTTTATGAATGAAATTACTTAACGATTAGACATTAGACAAAAATTATTAGTTATTTTTTAAAAATTTATTATTTAAATTGTATAAAAAAACTGTAATTAACTAATAAATTATTAATGTATATGTTTTATAGAAACTTTAAAATTAAATAGTTAGTAAACACTAATAAAACTTTAATATAATAGTTTTATTTAACTATTTTATTATTATTTAAAAATTTTTTTTTAAATATAGACATAGTAAATTAATAAATTTTAATTATTTAATTTTATTATAATTTTAACTAACATTTGAATAATTAAATTAATAAACTATATTATTAGAGTTTTTATTTCAATCAATTATCTTATTAAACAAAATAAAAATTAATTAAGTAATACCTGTTTAGGATATTATTATTTTGTATAAATTAATTAATTATCTTTATTATGAAACTTTAGATTATGTTATTAATATGTATTTTTTTAAAAAAAATGTTTATAAAAATTATTAACTTAATAATACTTTTTTAAGTTAATAAATACAAGTTTAGTTTTGTTTTTTTTTTAATTTTCTAATATTATTTTCTAAACATTTGGAAAATTATATCAAAATTTTTAAAATTAATTTATTATTATATTTATTTCATTATATCATTGTAAAACTGATTTTTTAAACTGTAATTAAATAAAAATAATTAATCAATGTCATTTATTGAAACTTAATTTAGTTTAAACTATTAGAAAGTTAACTTTACTTAATTATATTTTTTTAAATTTAATTTTATGTGTATTATTATAATATAATTAATATTATTATTTTTCATTTTACTCTATTTTTCATATTATATAAAATTAATTAATTAGTTAATAATAAAAAATTTAATCAAAAATTATTAGACATTCAAAATTCAAAATTTAATTGAATTAATTGTTTTTATTTATATAAATTTATTAATTTTTTATAAATCAATGTTTTTTAAAACAAACAAATATATTTTTATATATAATCATAAAGTAATATTGTTTATTAACTGTGTATTCAACAATTAAAAAAATTAATTACTAATAATTTGGCTATAATTTTATTAATATTTTATTTTTTTTTTTAAATTTGTTTCTAAAGTTAGTTATGTACAATATTAATTATTATATTGAAATTATTATTAGTTTATTATTATTATTAGTTTATTATTATTATTAGTTTATTATTATTATTAGTTTATTATTATTATTAGTAGTTTAAATTATTAATATTTATGTTTGTTTAAAAAACTGTAATAAAATAAAAAACATTAACCAGTGTCATTTATTGATACCTAATTTTAAACTATTAGACAGTTCAATTTGTTTTATTAATTAATTTTTAATTTTATGTGATATAATATTATATTATAGTTTTATATTATAACTAAATTAATTAATTAATTAAAAAGTAATTATTTTAATCTTGTTTTTAAAAAAATATTAATAATTTAAATGAATTCATTTTTTGTTATAATTATTTTTATTTTTATAAATTAATCGTTTTTCAAACAAACAAACAAATATATATATATTTTATACAAATTTTTTTTATATATATACAATAATAAAGTAAAATATTGCAATTTATGTTTCAAAAAAAAACAAAACAAAAAATATCTAAACTTTATATATCATATTAAAAATTTTATACTAATATATATTATTAATATTATAACCACAATATGATAATATATTTATAATAATAATACTAATAATAATAATTGTGTATATAGTTTATAAATTATGTGATATGTTAGATATTATATAATCATTATTTTTTTTAAAAACTATAAATTAATAGATATATTAATTAATTAATTAATTATAATAATCACAAAAATATATATACTGTATATATTAAAAATGCATAAATAATTATTGAGTCATAAAAATATTTTTTTTTATTGTAAATTGTATTATTGTTATTATTTTTTTCTTGAAAAAAATAATTAATATTTTTTTTTTAGAAATTGACATTCAATTTGTCATCGATAAACACCCGACACAATGGACAGGTAGACACCAATAGAGCACAGGTATTACATGAACATACATGACCACAGGGCAGGAATACCACATTGCACTGTAAATTGTAGGAAAAAAATTAATAAATAAATAAATATATAATTATAATTATAATATTATAATAAATAGATTTATTTTTAACAATAACAAAAATAAATTAAAAATATTATAAATAAATAAAAAAATATTTACTATTAGTATATTAGTAATTAAATGTAGGAAAAAAATAGATAAATAATTATAATTATAATTTTAATTTAATCTTAAATATAATATTTTAATATTTAAAACAAAAATAATTTTAATTAAAAAAAATATTTACTATTAGTATAATGTAATAAAAATGTTATTTTATGTTTAATTTATTTTTTAACTTTAGTAATAATATTTAATAAAATTATTATTATTATTATAATTATTAAAAACTGTAAAACTTTAATTTAAGTACTTTTAATAATAATTTTTATAATTTAGTTAAATTATTAAAATTAGAGTATTGCTGATCATGATTTTATAAAAAAAAAATTAATTATATTACTAAATATTGTTTTTTTAAATAAAATTAATACAGGTTATTTTTTGTATTCATCAACTACTATTGTATATATATTAATTTAAATAAATAATTAAACTATTTTAAAACTAAATTTGTATTTTATAAAATTATTTTGTTAAAAAATAATTTTAAGTTTTTAATTATAATAATTATTAGTAATACAGTATTTGCTAAAAAAAAAATATTTAAAACTAATAATGGTTACCAAAAAAAATTGTTAGAAATTGTTTGGAAAAATTAATGATAAAAATAATTAATGATTTATTTATTTATTTCTAACACTAGTTTTTTACTATAATAAACAAAATTAAATTATTTAATCCGGGTTATCCCTATTTTGAACAGTTATCTAAACACACACATATAATACATACAAACACACACACACATACACACACACATACACACACACACATACATACACACATATACACACACATACACACACATACACACACATACACACACATACACACACATACACACACATACACACACATACACACACACATACATACACACATATACACACACATACACACACATACACACACATACACACACATACACACACATACACACACATACACACACACATACACACACATACACACACTTACACACACATACACACACATATACACACATACACAGACATACACACACACACATACACACACATACACACACATACACACACATACACACACATACACACACATACACACACATACACACACATACACACACATACACACACATACACACACACATACACACACATACACACACAAAACCCCATCCCTTCACCCAATTGTCTAAACAAATAACATACCATTAGTTCAAAACATATAACACATTCAGTCTGGCGCCAGATCTTGACATTAGCCAACTGTCCTATCGATGACAGGGTCTTATCGGCGCCGACAGTACCGACAGTTAAGTCGGATTCAGTCGGTGCTGTCGGTTCTATCAATAGTTCGCTGGCCGACAACAAATCGTCAACTACTGGTGCCGATGGCTGACCGGTAGCCATATCAGCGGCACCGGTAGTACATGATATTCCTAACTCGTCTAACTTATCCCGAATCAATTGACACAAATCGTAGTCATTGACGCCCAGCGCGAGTATATCTTCGGCCGACATGCCGTACAATCGGTCGTACGTTATATCCGCGAATAGTGTAACAAAATCGCCGATACGATCGCAATCCGAGTGGACAGTCGTCAACAATTGGACTAACCTATCGTCGCAGCCACCGATGTTCAACTGTTTCATCTGTACGCTAAACGGCTGTCTTTCCATTAGGCACTGGTATTGTCGTAACCAAAACTCCTGGTCATTGGCCGCCGCCGACGCCGTGGCCTCCGATACACCCGTCGTTGTCGACTCGAACCGTCTTCTCTCGATTTCCAACACCCGATCCCTTAACTGTTGATCTCTCGCCCGCTTCTGTGCCAACAATTTAGCTAAAACTGCGGCCAATTGGCGCCTTTGTTGGCCAATATCCGTCAATATCGTGTCCAATCGGTCATCTTTTTTGGCCATCTCGGCAGTGGTCAACTGTAGCAATTCCTGTTCGACTACGGCTATCTGTGCGGTCAACTGTCGGCTACGGTAGTCCCGGGAGTGTTGGAGGGCTTCAAATGCCTGGCGTTGTAAATGTTCCTTAAAATTAAAAACAAAAAAATATTTAAAAATTTAGTTTTATTTTTTAAATTTTATTAAACAAAATATTTTTTTTATATATATATAATGTTATTAAAAAAAATAATTATTAAACTGTAATATCATATATAGTGTACTTATTTTTAAAATAATTAGCAATTATTATTAGTACCGGTAATACTAGACTAACATTTTTATATATATATAAAAATATTTTTTAATTTAATATCGTAATTATAATTGTTTTTAATTATTATTTATTAAAAAAAAAATAAAATTAATGTAAAATTATTATAAACTATTTAAATCATAATTATAGTAAAACTATAGTTTTATAATAATTGAAATTTTTGTTTAAAATTTTTTTTGGATAACAATTGATGATATAATTATTAAATATTATGTTATATTTTTTAAGTATTAGTTTAGTTATTTATATATATATATTTAATTAACTATAATAATAATTATTAATTAATTTATGTTTAATATTTTATTTTATTAAAATTTTCTTTATAGTTGTTTTGTTTAAAAAATTATAAATAAACTGTAAATCTTTAATAATGTAGTATTATATGGATATAATAAATATAAAAATACAATTTTAATTGAGCTTGAACAAATGATATCTTACTTATTTAAATAATTATTTTTTTTTTAAAATCATAAAATAAATAAAATTTTTGGTTTATAGTAATACTCTATATATAAATAAATTATTAACTAATGATAACTTTTATTAAGATTATAAACTGTAAAATCCCAACAAAATTTTAGTAAAAACTATAAAAATAATTTTAGTAAATATTATTTTTTAAAAATAGCTTAATAGTAAATAAATTTAGTATCAATTTTTTTTAAATAAAAAAATAAATACAATATATTATACAATAAATTTATTGTTAATTTAATAATAATTAGTTTTAATGACTATACCACTAAAAAAATTATTATTTTTTTAAATACTTCTAATTTTTAAATTATAAAAATATATATTAATAAATACAATAAACTTATTGTATATTTTTAATAATACTAAATGGTTTTAATAACTATACCATAATTTTTTTTTTAAAAATATAATTCCTATTTAACCGGGGTAATTCTAATTTAGTATCAAATTTTTTTAAATAAAAAAAATAAATACTTTATATTTTTAATAATAATTAGTTTTAATGACTATACTATAAAAAAATTATTTGTTTTTTAAATATTTATAATTTTTTTAATAAGTAAACACCACTACCACCACTACCACCACTACCACCACTACCACCACTACCACCACTACCACCACTACCACCACTACCACCACTACCACCACTACCACCACTACCACCACTACCACCACTACCACCACTACCACCACTACCACCACTACCACTAACACTACCACTACCAGTAACTACCTGTCCATTAATTTTTTACACATACCTGTTCACCGATATGTTTGCGTCGTTCCGTTTGATTATATTCCCGAAGTTCATCGGTCAGTGCCAATGCCTTGGACTCTCTGAGCAACATTTCCTCCATTGCCAACAATATTGTACCCTTTTTGACCACTATTTCGCTATCGTATCTCAACATATGATCCATTAGTTGTCGTTCATCCCTTTCCATGGCATCCAATTGATTGCGGTGTCTGTCCTCCCAATTGTTCAAACTGTCCAACAATTGTTTGGAATGTCTGTCAACTAATTAAATTATAATTAAAAAATTATTTTTATAATTATTTTTAAATTTTTAACTAATATAACCCCCCCAAAAAATTTTTTGTTTAATAATATTTGACTATCAAAACTGATTTCACATTTTAAATAATGTTTAAACTAACAAAAAATTAATTTTATATATAAATGTAAAAAATATATTCAGAAAAATATAATTTATAGCAAAAAAAAATTCTATAAATTAATAACACATTTATATCTATATATATATTATTAAATTTGAAAAAAATAAATAACAAACAATTTATTTTAAAAATTATAACTTTTTTGTTATATCAATAAGTAAACTAAACTTTTTTTGTTGATTTTTTTAAAAATTAATTTTTAAAAGTATTTTTTCACCTAGCTTAATTAATTTATAATTATTTAATTAGCTAATTAAATACATTATGTGGGATACATACGCTCACATATACTATTCAATAGCGACTGGCGATCCCTGTCCTTCTGGCGCTGGCGGCTATGAATATCAGCCGATCGTTGCCTATCGTCTAACCATAACTGGGATAACAGTCCACGCTTTTTGTCGGTAATGTACTGATCGGTAGTACCACCGACACCGGCACTGACACCACTACCGCCTCCCAGAGCACCGTTAGTCTCAATATTGGTATGAAATTGTTTTTCCCAATCGAGTAATGCTTTTTTCTTTTGGTCCTAAAAAAAGTTTATTTTACACAACAAAATAAATATTATTATTATTATATAGAAATATTTTAGATAAAAGTTTTATTATAATTTTTTTTATATATAAAAAATTATCTAATAATTGCATTGATTTTATATTATTATTAATTAATTATTAATAATACGTGCCTTTAAAATGTGATAATTTTTGTAATCGATTGGTGATTGAGCCTATGATTTAGTATATATATATATATATATATTGAGTGCAAATATAATTTAAAAAAAATAATTAAAATATAATGTGAAAAATATATATACAATAATAATAATAATTGTGATAATAATTATTGTGTAAATATCTAATATATAATTTATAATAATTTATAAAAATTATTTTTCAAATAATAATAATAATAGAAAAATAAAAAATAGTATCATAAATATTATTAATATTTTTCGACAACAAAAAAATTGTAATTATTAATATCAAAAAAAATAATTATAAAAAAATTAGTATAATTTATTTTAACAAAAAAATTAAGTATGCATGCTTGCTTAATAATTTATTTATTTATTTATAAAAAAAAATTAGTATTTGATTATAATTTTTTTTTATAAATATGCAAATATTATATATATATTATATTTGCTATAAACATGTATTTATTTTTATATACATATATTTTGTAACAAATTTTTTTTTGTATACATTAGTTAACACACATATGTGTTTGTGTTATATAATACATGTGTTATTTAATACACATTTTGTCACTTATATAAGTTAAACAACTTTTTAAAAAAAAACTCAAAAAATTTAGTAAAGATAACAAAATAAATAACTTAAGTATAGTGTCTAATATCCTCTCTCTCTCTCTCTCTCTTTCTTTCTCTCTCTCTCTCTCTTTCTCTCTCTCTCTCTCTCTCTCTCTCTCTTTCTCTCTCTATCTAAAAAAATAGATATTTATTTTTTTTTGTTGGGGAAAGTTGTGTCGGGGTTTTAGTCTATAAATATAGCACTAATCCAGTGCTGATTGAAACACTTTTTTTAACAAAATAAATATAAATAAATTATTTTTAATATATTTATATTTATTTATTAAGGATGCGCTCCATTTCATAGTAAGTTTTATAATAATACTATACTAATAGTTATGTTTGCCAACAAATAATTGATTTTAGTTTTAAAAAAAATAAAACAAAAATTATAAATAAATTAAAATATATTACAACTATATTTAATATATATATATAACTTATATATATATATATATAATGATAATAATTATAATAATAGCAAACTATGTATAGAAAATGTTAATATAATGTATATATATATATCTTTATATTTCACTCATCACTACTACTACTACTACTACTACTACTACTACTACTACTATACTGAAAGTGTCACTTAATTTTGTATTTCATAACTATTTTTAGTGGGATTTTGTGGATCAGATTTCAACCAACAAAAAAAACATAATATAATACAACAATACTTTTGGTTAGTACAGTATAAATGTATTAATAATATTAATAATAATATTATGTATTATAATATTAGTGTAGATTTATTTGATAATTTACATTCAATTTGCCAAAAAAAATATATAACTTAATAATTAATATAGTTTTTTAAAAAATAGATTATTTTTTTCTATTATTAATATATGGTAATTATTAATATATGGTATCTAAATAGTATATACAGTATATATACTGTACTAAACAAAAAATATATTAAATAAATATTATTGATTAAAAATTATATTGTTAGGCAATATTTCAATACTTCTATATTTATAATATATATATATATATTTAATTATATTATGAAATAATAATAAAAATTAATAATAAATGAGTTTTTACACACACACTAATATAAATTTTAAGTTTATATATTATTAAAATTATATATATATATATACAGTATATATCAGTTAGTAATTGGTACTGGTATACTTACTAATATTTAATGTATTGAATATAATTTATTAATACAATATATATCGATTTTTTTTATTCATCTAAATAATAATAATAACAATACTAATGATAATGATAATAACAATAGTAATAATAATAATAATAATAAATAGCAAATTGCAAATTGCAAATACAGTATATTACTGTATAATAATAAATTTATTGCTATTAAAAGTTAAATTTCATTAAATATCATAACTCGTATGCAATTATTATTATATGCCGTATATATATATATATATATAATTTATATTATCGTTTAAATATTATACACACAAAAAATCAATAGCAAACAAATAAAAATAATAATAATAATAATATCGTACATGTATATTGACTATCACAAAAAAAATAATAATAATAAAGTTTTATTATTATTTTTTTTAAAAAAAAATATATCAATATATTTACTAATTATTTTTTTATCTAACAAAAAAAACTTTTAGAAAAAGTTTTTATTGTTTGTTGTATTGTATAGATATATAAATAAAATTTAATTATAAGTATAATAGACACCAATAAACTAAATAAAACTTTATATATATATATATGAATATAATGGATAATAATAATAATAAAAATAATAATAAAAACATACGTCTATTGAATCGACTATATCTGTAGTATCACTACCATTGGTATCATCAGGTGATGGCAGTAATAGGTTGTCATCATTGTCATCATCATCAGCACCGGTACTACCGTTACCATAATAATCGATATGTTCATTGCTATTACTATGCATTTTGTTGTTGTTGGCCAGATATGCACGGATGGCCTGCAATCCCCGATGACAGACACCGGGATCGGGCGATTCCATGGGACAGCCGTCCAATTGCAACGATTTCAATTGCCTCAGCCGTAACAATGACCCGGGTAGTTCCCGTAGGTGATTGTCGCCAATGTCCAGACAAGTCAGACCCGCTAATCGGGTAATACAATCGGGTAGTTCAGCGAAACGGTTGTCGCGTATGGACAGTATTTTCAGTGCCGTTAGTTCGGCCAATGTATCGGGCAATTGGCTTAACTGGTTATGACTTAGATATAGTTCCTGTTTTTTATTAGTAGTACCGGTAGTTGTATAATGAAAATGACAAAAAAAAATAATTATTTAAATATATGTTAAAAAAAATAATTTATTTATTTTTTGGTATCAATTCATTCAAAAAAACATATTGAAAAATATGAATATTTTTTTTAATAATCTTAAATAAATAACTTATTTGTTGATAAAAAAATTAGTAGTAATAGTAATTATATATTGAAATAATTATCAATTGATTTTTTAAAACTAAAACAAAAAAATAATAATAAATTGCACTAAAAAAATAGTATTTAAATATATAACTAAAATTAAAGTGTTAGATAGAAAAAAACATTTAAAAACAATTATTTAGCATGCTAATTAATTTAATAATAATAAAATTACATTATATAATAAAAAATTAAAAATATCTAATAATAATAATAATAATATACATATATAAATTAACATGCTTAATTTTGTTTTCAAAAATAATTAAAATATATATTTTTTAATAATAAAAAAAATAAAATTAACAAACTTTTAACTGTTTGAGTTGAGCAATATTTTTGCCGATACTGGCCAGACGATTGTTGGACAAGTGTAACGATCGGACAGCGGACATGTACTGTAAGCTACCGGTGCCGCCAAACTCGGTCAATAGGTTATCATCGAAACGGCAATCAGTTTTACCATAGATTTTGATTGTCGTTATTATTGTCGGTGTAATACAAGCCAATTGGCAACCGTTTAGGTCGAGTATGGGCTCCGGGTCTGACTGGCTCTGGTAGTTCATTATCATATCATTAGTATACAGTAAAGTACAAGTAGTAGGAGTAGTAGTAGTTGAAGATCAGTCCGATTAATATAAAAATAGTTATATTTATAATGAAAAATAATAACAACTTTTTTTTGTTAATATCTTATAATAAGATTTTTTGTTTTATTACAAATAATTTTTTTTGTCTAAATATAAAAATAGTTATTTAAAAAATAGAAAAACTTTTTTTTTGTTAATATTTTGTAATAAGATTTTTTAAATATTTATTTTCAAATAATTTTATTTTATTTTATTTTTTTAGGTCTAAAATATTTAGTGAGAAAATAATAATAAAATAATTACCAAAACTAGCCGTTTATCGACTTTACGTCTAATATAATCATTGCTATTGTTGTCGTCGACATCAATGGTTAGGTTGTTATCTTTGGTTTGGCTTTTTTGGATCAGTTTCTTCAAGAATGACATTTAATTTTTAGTTTTTATTTTTTTAAATAAATAAATTTTTTCAATTTATTTTGTTTTAAATGTTAATATTAATAATAAATTGTTTATTTATTTAAGGCGTTTAAAAAAAATATTTATTACATAATTATTATTATTATTGCACTTGGTTATTTTTTTAAAAAAATAATAATAATAAATATGATCTAGTTAATAATTATTTAAAAAAATAATAAACTTTTTTTGTTACATTGATGTTGAATTTATTTAATATTGAAAAAAATTAAATGTAAAATATTATTATTAATTAAAAGTTTTATTTATTTTATTATTTTTTTAGTAGTTTTGAATTATTACACAAAAAAACTAAAAATTTTTTTAGTTCACATATGATATGTTTGTTTGTATTTATTTTTTACTGTAAAATAGTTTTTTGAAATTTTTTATATATATATTTGACGACAAATATTTAATTAACTAAAAAAAAAAAAATTTTCATTTCAACAAAACATATGATACAACAAAAATATTTTTCAAGTTATCATAACTACAATGTATTTGAGTATTATATCTATTATATCCATCAATGAGACACTTATTTTATCTCAAAAAAATTTTTCAACACAAATGTGTTGTAAATATATATATATATATATATATATAGTATAGGAATATATATATATACTAAACAAATGTGTTATTCAAATGTATGATCAAAATATATATCACATATATATATATATATGATATGACATAACAGTTATGTTATATATATATATAAATAAATACCAAGTGTTGGGTTGTCTTATAAAAAAAAAATTCACACAAAAAAAACTAATTATATATATTTTTGTTGTCACTTAACACACATAACATTGCGTATACCAGTGTTTGCCAAAACAAAATGCAATGTATATATTGATAAGGCGTTGTTCACATATTACGTTCGCACTTTTTAAGAAATCTAGACCCCCTCCCTCCCCCCTATGTTCGCAATTGTTCGCATGTAGTCATTTAAAAAAATAATTACGTTCGCTTATCCTTAACAGCTACCCCTCCCCCCCCACCACAAGAAATAAGATATTATCTAAATGCGAACGTTCTTAAAGTCTCTACCCCTCCCCTACCCCTCGTTCGCAAAAGTTCGCTTTAGCTAACCCCCCCCCTCCCCTCAAGTGCGAACGTAATATGTGAACCACGCCTAATAATATTGTTGTTGTTGTTGTGGTAGGCGTTGTATATCTATATGTATATAAAATTTTCTCTCAAAAAAATATTTAGGAAATATTCCCGAGAAATTTTCCCCACATTGTATATACTGTATATATAATGTACTGTATATATATATTCTACTGTATATTCCATATATTAATTAAATGTTTTTTTATTTTAGTTAAATTTTCTAGAAATAAAAAAGTTAATTAATAATTTTAATCTAAATATTGCATAATTTTTTTTAAATAGTATATTTTTAAACAAATTTTTTTTTTAAATAGTTAAAAATTAATAACATTAGCATTTATTATTATTATTCATATCCAAAAAAATATAATTTTACAATATTTATTTTATATTGATAAAATTTATAATAAACATTTTAAAAACATAAAAAAAATTTCTGATAATTTTACATTATTTAATACTTTAATTTTAACATAACCTAAATTTTAGCTAAACATAAATGACATAAATAATAATAATGTTTAGAAATTATAGTTAAAAAAATAAATTTGTCTATTAATAATAATAAATAAATAAATTGATAATTATAAAAAAAACAAAATTGTTATTTAAAAAATAAATATCATCTAGGACAATTTGATGTATATATAAAAAAATATAATAAATTTTTAAAAAATAGAAAATAATTATTAAATTATATTAAATAATAATAAATATATTTAACTTATATAACCCGTAACGACATCTACACACATATATAGATAGATAGAGATATAAACTCAGTGTACTATACATACATCGGACACATGTTATAACATTAAACGCTATAGAGTGGGCGGAGCTTAGCTATACACACACATACACAGTAAACACAATATATGTGTGTTTGTTATATTGAATAGTAATCTATGTGTTTAAGATATGTAGTGCATATCATGTATCATAAAACCTGTACATTATAATAGCAATAGTACAACAGTACAACACTAGCTTAACGTTTAGTTTATGTATTAAATAGTGTTAACTATTAGTATTCCAAACAATACGCTAGTGTTGTATGTGTTGTTTGTTTTGACACACGTTTTGTTTATTATTATTACTATTTTGTTGACCACTGTATAGTAGCCGCCGATTAGTCTCCCGTATTATTATTACCGTTTAGTGGACAGTCCTCTCACTGACCTACCGGTGCGTCCATTACAAAGATGGCTATGCAAGCGCTGCAAAAGAAGTCTAACGTAAGTTTGTTGTGGCCATAAATCACTGGCCACCACCCGATACGGGTTGGCCATCAATTTGATCCTCTATTTTATCCTATTTCATGTCCACTACCGACGCCTCCGCCGCTGGCCGACGACAGGTTCGGCTGCCGCCCGAAGTCAATCGTATACTATACGTCCGAAACTTGCCGTACAAGATTACCGGCGAAGAAATGTACGATATTTTCGGCAAATTCGGTGCCATTCGTCAGATAAGACTGTAAGTGTATCGATCGGTCGGTCGGTCCCGTCGGCCGATCGCTAGTTTCGTGGCCACCAATTGGTCTATTAACTGATTGATTGATTGTTAACTAAATTTATGTTTTTTTTTATTGTCTATTTTTTGTTATGTCTGGCCACTCATTCATTCAATCAGCGGTAATACACAGGAAACAAAAGGTACGGCATTTGTTGTCTATGAAGATATCTTCGACGCCAAGAATGCTTGCGACCACTTATCCGGGTTTAATGTCTGCAATAGATATCTGGTTGTACTCTACTATCAGACCAATCGGGTATTTATTTTTGTTTTTCGGGTGATATCATCAGTGTTTATATGATGTTATTATTATTGGCCACCAATTGATTGATTGATTGATTGAAATTAATTATCTGTTATTTTTTTGTTGTTTGTTGTTTGAGATAATAATAATAATAATGTGTCTAAACATTACTAAATTACTAGTAGTTATAGTGTTTAACAATTTTTTTATTATTATTATTGAACTACCAATCAATCAATCAATCAATCAATTAGTTGATCCAATAGTATTAAACAATATTATTATTATTATTTTACTACTAAACAGGCGTTCAAACAGCTAAACACCGACAAAAAGTTTGAAGAGATGGAAGAAGTGAAGAAAAAATTTAATGTCACCTAAAAATTATTATTAGTTTTTTAATACCACTCTTTCATTGATCGATATTATTATATCACAACAATTGGTCCACCAATTGATGAATTAATGTGTGTGTCTACAAGAAACACATCCATTGACAACAACATTATCATTATATATATATATATATTTATTTATTATTGTAATAATAATAATAATAAAAGAAAACTTTTAATTATTAACTAATTATTTCATTTGATTGTATTTTTTTAAAAAATAAATAATTTCATTATTAATATTATAATTTTATTACTGATATGAAATCATAATAATATTACAATATATGTCTAATTATATATATATATATATATATATATTAAAAATTTTTATCATCATCATTTACTATATATTATTATTAAATTAAATTAATAAATAAATAATAATAATTTTTTTTAATTGTTATAAATTTATTTCTAAATATTGTTCTGTTTTATCAAAATTTATCCATGAACCATTATATTTATATCATTTTTTTTAACTAATAAAATAAAAACATTTTTTTTAAATATATAATTTATAAGTCAAAGTGAAATATTATCTATAAATATAATAAATAAAAATTTTTATAATAAATAAAGTCTTTATTATTAGTTTATAATATTGTGATATCAATTCAATGAATTATTTATCAAAAAAAAAAAATATTTATTAAAACTTATTATACATACAGTGATTAAAAACTTATTTTTTGTGTGTCTATCAGTATATCATGTAATAGTAAGGGTAGCGTTGAATTAGACATAAACAAAATAGCATTACCAAAACCAATAAAAAATAAACTGTATTAATAAATAGTAATCATAATTAAAAAATTATTAAGAAATTAATAAAGACATACAAATTTTAATAATAATAATCTAAAAAAAATCTAATAACTATTATAACAATAATAGGAAAACATTACCTTTAAAATAAAAAAAAATAAAAAAATCAGAAAAAATATAAAAATCGGAAAAAATCATTTCTATTAAATTTTAAATAAACTATGATGCTGAATTATAATTTATTATATAATGTAATTTTAATCAAATATTTTATTTATTTTAAAAAATATTAATATTTTAATTTTAGTTTTTAAGTTTTTTGATATTTTTGTAAAAAATCACATTTTTATCAAAGAACATTAATTTACGTTTCTTAAAATTAGATTTAAAATATATAATTGTTAATAAGATAATAAATCATTATTAATTAAAAAATTTTACTATAAAATTTTATAGAAATCATTTAGTTTAAAAGTAAAATAATTGACAATTATTAAGAAATAACAAAAGTATTTTTAAAAATGCAATTTACATAATTATTTATAATTGAAAAGTAAAATTAACTTAAGATCTGATAATAAATATTTTAAATTTTGTTTATAGTTAAAAATAGACATTATGATGGCATATTAATAGAACATATAAAATTTTATTATTTAATACATATATTTTATAAACTATTTTTGAATAATTTAAATTATATGTAAAAAAGTAATTTTTATTTTTATATTTACTATTTGCATATTATTTAAGTTTTAATATAAAAATAATGTTATTTTCAATTATTTTATATATAGTTTTATTATTGTTGTTATCTACATTACTTAATATATGTTTATTTATTTCTTTATAAAATTTTTCATTTTATATTACAGTAGTTTAATTTTGTTTAGTTGGCCACTCTTTTTTTAATACTTAGCACTGTCAAAGCTAGTGTAGCTTTATTGTGTATAAAGTGACGTCAGATGTAGAGGTAAAATCAACGCCTGTCTGATTGGTTAGTGATATATTGGTGTCTATAGACTTATATATAGACTCAAGTCATTAGCAGGGTTTTAAGAAAATAAATGCCTGCCCTGGAAATGCCCATATAGATGCCATAAATGCCTGGCATTTTGGGCATCTATTTTATTTGCCTGCCAATTTAAATTGCTAAAAAGCTACTATATTTATAAAAATAATGTAATTTAGTGTTTTAACGTGTTAATTAAATTTACAATTAATTTACTTATTTTCATTGATATTACCTTTTAATTAAAGGTATACAAAACAAAAATACAAGCAAATATATTATAAAAACAATGTTTTATAAATAAATTAATAATATAAAATTAAAATTATAGGTGTCACCACCTGAAAATAGATGCCCAGGGCATGGCAGACGCAGGGCAGGCATTTGGCAAAATTGGCATCTATTGTTTATGCCTGCCATTTTTAAAACCCTGGTCATTAGACATTTTTTAGTGATAACTTTTTTTTATTAAAAAAAATATTTTTTTTTGTTCAACATTTTAATAAAACCAAACAAACAAAAATAGTTATAAACATATATTTATAATTTATAACTAAATGATAATAACTTTTTTTTTAAATAAAAAAAAATTATATCAAATTATAAGTGGATATTTTTTTTAAAATATAAATATTTATAAAAAAAATTATATATTAATATAAATTTTAAAAAAATATATATACATTAATTAATATCAATCACTACTACATATTGTATATACTTGTAGTTACTATTAATAATTAAATTATAATTAATTAATTAATACCATTAATCTATTGGCAAATCTATTGTTTGCATTGCAATAGTATTATAATATAATAATAATAATAATACTGTAATAAACTGTAATAACAAACAAAAAAAAACAAAACATTATTATTATTATTATTATTATTATTATTATTATTATTATTATTATTGAATACACTGTTTGTTTAAGTTATTATTATTTACCGAAAATTATTTCGCGTCTATTAAGTACTGGCCATTCGGGCGGTTAAAAACAATCGGTAAAACGACAATGTCCACCACTGCAGTTATCGGCGACCAATATGTTAACGGTAAGTGTGTTTATAGCGGTTGGTTATGTTGGCCAACACTCCCGCGTGATTTCATATTGTGATGTCCTCTCATTTGATTGATTGATTGATTAGACACTACTTCGGTAATCACTGCCGATGGACGTACTCTTGAGGTAATAGTTTATATCATATATATCCTATATATATATATATATATATATGAATTGTTGACCAAAAATTTTTACCGATCTGTTAAATAGTTGGACCAATTGGCCGATTTGTATCGGTCGGAGGCAAGCAAACCGATTCCCGTTGCCGGTCGGCTTAGCAGCCTAGCAGGTGATGGTCAGCAGCAGCAGCCGACCGATAATAGTAGTCTCAACCGACAACAACAACAACAACAACTATCGTTGACTATTGACTGGAAAGTACGTGATTTGGATCGCATGGAACCGACCCGACACGCGACCCAACATTTATTGAAATTGACAGCCGATGGCCAACACTGTAAACGATTGACACCAGCTATCGGCCAACCCGTAGACGTGACCAATGAGTAAGAACTACTACTACTACTAGCACTTGTAGTCAGTATACACGCGTGCGGACACATGTTGTTTATAACCGATAATTATTTTGTTGTTGTGTTTAGAGCGGCGACCGTATTGGCCACTAGTGGCGACCCGAGTAGTCGTCGTCGTCTTCGGGCAGTTATACGCAACGGTGCCAAAGATCCACAATCGCCGACAAAACCGAAACAATGGCTTGAAATCTGGGATCAGTCGACTAGACTGAAGTCATTGGATCTGAACGAAGTGGACGAACATTTGTCAATTGTTTCCGGCCAAGAGTTTACAAGTTTTCAATGGTCGCCAACTGGTCGCCGACTACTATATACGGCTCAATATAAGCCGCCGAAAGCCCAGTCGTTCTACAAGAAGTTGGCGGCGAAGCCTAAGAGTGACGATTCCGCCGCCGGCAGTAAAGTGTCTACCGATACCAGGGGTCAGGAGTTTGTCTACAGGTTTTTTTTGGGATCTCTTATTAATTAATACCTGTCCTCTAACTCCTCTAATTATTTTTTTATTGTCCACAGAGACGACTGGGGAGAACTGTACGATGGGGTCAGTCATACGGTTGTAGCCATTCTGGACACGGATGCCGACTATAAGATACGTGTCATCCAAATGGACGGCTATTCTCTGGGTCAGCCATTTTGGATCGGAAACACTGGCGACGATAGGATCGGATTTGTCGGATGGGTTGAACAGCCGCGACGATTGGGTCTAACCTATTGTCCGAATCGGTTGAGCGGTATATTTACTGTTGATCTGACGGCCACTACTACTACTGACGGAACTACTATTGATGCAAAACCTGAACTGATTTGCGGTCTGAATAAACTGTGTGTCAAAGATCCGCGTATCGCACCCGACGGCCAATCGTTTGTCTACTTGGAGAACGACAGCGGCGGTCCACATCATACGGCCACTCGATTACGGCGCTACGATTTTCTAACCGAATCGATCGAAACTATAATCGACGACAACGGTAAACGCGAGATAGTCACGGACACCGATGACGACGGTAATCGTCGATATAGCGATCAATTGGCGGCACTATTTTTGAACGCACTGCCCGTAAAATGCTTCTTCGAATCGGGCAAACATTTAGTGGTCAACTGTTTAACCGAACTAAACTTAGTACTCTGTTTGGTAGATATCGCTACCAAACAGTGGACGCCAATTCAATTTCCGCTGCCATCGGCCGAACTCATTGACCTAAGCCATGATATCTCGGTTGTTGTCGGTTCGGCGGTCAACGTTAGGCCCAATGTATTTGTCGGCCGACTCAATGTTGGCGTTAAAAATTCAGTTACCGTCCAATGGCTAGAATTGACCGATGAATCGGATAATAGAAAATCGTTGGCCACTGAGTTAACGTACAACAACTACTGGCTGCCCAGTGCTGACGATCCGTCCAAATTGATTACCGCTATTCTGGTCAGTCCTATTGCAGTGGCAACGAAACCCGCGCCGACTATACTTTGGCCGCACGGCGGCCCTCATTCTGTGATCTATAATTGTTTTGCAATATATCCGTTACTATTCGCCAGACTTGGATTCAAGACATTATTAGGTCTGTCCTCGAGAGTGAGTGAGTGAGAGTCAGAGTGAGTGAGAGTCAGAGTGAGAGAGAGAGAGAGTCAGTGAGAGAGGGAGAGAGAGAGAGTGTGAGAGAGAGAGAGAGAGTCAGAGTGAGAGAGAGAGTCAGTGAGAGAGAGAGAGAGAGTGAGGGAGAGAGAGAGAGAGAGAGAGAGTCAGAGTGAGAGAGAGAGAGAGATTGAGAGAGAGAGAGTCAGAGAGAGAGTCAGAGTGAGAGAGAGAGAGAGATTGAGAGAGAGAGAGTCAGAGTGAGAGAGAAAGAGTGGGTGAGTGAGTGAGTGAGTGAGTTAGTGAGTTAGTGAGTTAGTGAGTTAGTGAGTGAGTGTGTGATAGAGAGATAATTGATGTTATAATTAAAAACAAAAATTTTTATTATTATTATTATTATTCAGTCAACTATAGAGGATCTCTAGGAGTTGATCGACAGTATGTCGACGACCTGACCGGTAATGTCGGCGACAATGATGTCAAAGATTGTATCAAATGTCTGGAATACTTATCCGACGAAAAACAATCGCTAGTCGACATCAATGGTCTCGTCCTATTTGGCGGATCTCACGGCGGTTTTCTGGTCACTCATCTAAGCGGTCAATACTCGAATGACTGGAATTTCCGGTCGTGTGTTACCAGAAATCCCGTCATCGATATATCGGTTATGAAAGATATCAGCGATATTCCCGACTGGTGTTACTGCGAATCGTTTGGTACCGACACCGCCGCCGCCGCCGCTGCCGACGGTGACCACGATTTTGCTAAACAGCCGCCAACCGGTGACCAGTTGCGTGTAATGTTCGATCGATCACCGATTCGATGGGTGGCCAGTGTACGTGCGCCGACACTTTTGCTACTCGGACGCCGCGATCGACGGGTACCGTACACGCAGGGTATGCGTTGGTATCAGCTATTGCGAGCCCGTGGTGTGACCACCCGGTGCCACCTATACGATGATTGTCATTCACTCGGTAAGGTTGATGTCGACTCGGATGTGTTCATACATACAGCTGTTTGGATACTCAAACATTTGAATTAATGTTTTACTTATAATAGCGATAATTGTTATATAAATTTCAAAAAAAAAAAATAATTGAAATTTTTGTCTTATTTTTTTTTATTGATAATATAAATATTTTATACAATTTAAATGTATTTTCAACAATAAAAAATTAATAATAATAATAATAAAGTTAATAAAATTAATTCATTTTAAATATAAATAATTATTAGAAAATAAATTTATTTGTTATTTATAAGACATATATTTGTATTAAAAAAATTTTTAAGAAAATTAATTTTTTTATTTTATTTATTTAGCCAAACATAATATTTTTAGACAAATCACAATTGTATTGATTATTATTAGTAATAAACTTTTTAGTCGAACAATAATAGCATCTAGCTGAATTATCTTCGAAAAATTCCATTGAAATTCGATCTTCATGCATGATAGACATTAGATTTTCAAATGATTCATGGTCATTGTCAATTCTATAACATTCTATTCTAGATGATTCATCAATTATAAAATCATCATAATGATTAAAATCATCATATCTAGCTTGATTAGTTTCTTTTAATAGTTTACTATGCTGACAATGACATTGACCATTATATACACTAACACATTTATTATTAGAATCGTATTGACATGCTCTATTAGTTTGTCTATGTTCATAATCATAATTAATATCGGAAATGATACTAATAGTAATTTTTGTAGCAATATTATTTTTAATTGTTTTGTTTCTCCTTTTAAAAAAAAATAAATAAAATTATTAGTAAAAAATATATAAATATATATATAAATTATATTTTAAATTAAAAAAATAAAAATTAATTAATTACATTGTTTTATAAAACAAATAGTTGCCAAAAAATTGTTTCCTACCAATTCGTTTGATAGTCTGTTTTAGATTTGATGTATTTTGTTCAATAAAGTTTCTATCGATTAGCCAATCGCTAGACTTGTTAAGAATATCAGTACAACTGGGTCGTTGTGAATATACAGGACACATCATCGAAATGATTAAGCTTGATAAATTTTCTACATAGTCATATAATGAACTATTTCGATAGTTATTGTAACTAAAAACAAATTATTAATTATTATTAATTATTATTAATTATTATTAATTATTGGGTTATATACATAACTTACTCATCTATATCAATATCAAACATATCCTGATAGATAATTGCCAAACTATAGATATCACATTTTACATTATATATTCGTCTATAGACTTCAGGGGCCATATATTCGGAAGTACCTTTCCCTACTGAATGACTGTCCGATATTTGATCAGCATTACGATTATGATCGGTAGCTAAACCAAAATCACCTAATTTTAGAAATTTATTGCCAATTACTGGCCTATCAATGATCAGTATGTTTGACGGTTTAAGATCCCGATGAATAACCGGTGGTCGACTTGTATGCAAATATTCAACACATTCCGTCAATTCAACCATCAATTGGCTACTAATGTAATATTCTATACAATCCATTGGTGTTTCTGGTTGTCTATCAAATACCTGTCCCTTAACTGCAATAATATTTTGAAGATTTTGCGAACATAATTCCATTTGTATGTATAGTCTATTAGTACAATCAAACCATGCATTATAACAGTGGACAACATATGGTGACCGAAGTTTCAACAATAGTTCAAACTCTTTACATTTTGATTCAATAGTTTTATCTGAAATAATAAAAATAATTTATTAATAAATTAAATAATAACTAATAAATTAAATAATAACTAATAAATTAAATAATAATTTATTTATTTATTATTATTTAATTTATCAATAAACTAAATATTAATTAATCAATAAACTAAATATTAATTAATTTATTTATTATTATTTAATTTATTAATAAACTAAATATTAATTTATTAATAAACTAAATATTAATTTATTAATATATTAAATAATAATCTATTAATAAGTTAAATAATAAGATATTAATAAATAAATATTTAGTTTATTAATAAATTATAATTTTTGCAATAATAAAAATAAATTTAAATATATATTTTTTTAAAAAATTATTATCATTTGCCATTGTTGTTGTTGTTGATAATTTTAATAGCAAATTGTTTATTGCTAGTTTTTTCCTGAACCTTATAAACATTGCCAAAAGCACCCGAACCAAATAGTTTTATTTGATTAAAATTAGAATAATTATAACTAGTTAATTCCAAATTAAAATTATCATCTATTTTTTAAAAAATATTAAAATTAATTTTATTTATTGATATTTATGCTTTAATTATATATTTTTAAATAAATAAAAAAAACTTACTCATGATATATTACATATTAAAATTTGATTTTTTTTAAAAATAAATATATTTTAATTTAATTTATCCAGTTAAGTTTATAAAACAATTATACACATTGTTTTTAAAAATAACACAATTATAAACATTTGATATATTTATTTATTTATTAATTTAATTAAAATAATTTTTGTTAGTTAGTAATGGCGTACTACAAAAAATACAATAATTTTAATTATAATTACATAGCAATTATCTTTTTTTTTTATTGTGTTTACTATTATTATTATTATTTTATATATATTTGATATTTATTATGTATTTTTTTGAAAACATAAAAAAATTTTGATTAAAATATATCTATAGTTATTATCATATTGAAGATTATATTGCATAATATATAACTAACTCTAGTTAAATATATATTGATATTTAAATTTATTATTAAATAAATTAATTAAATTAATTTTAGTAAGTTTGAAAAAATTTAATATTATTAGACAATAAAAATTATTTTTTTTTAACTAAAACATTTTATTTAATAATAAGTTTTTTAATTCAAAATATTAATAAATACCGATTAATACAATTAGTTAGCAAAACAATAAAAACGTTACAATTACTGTATATATATATACACACAAAAAATTTAGTATTAATTTTTTTATAGATATATATCACAATTCAATTAAAATACAGTAATTACCGGTAGTTATAATAAAAATATTAATTAATTAGCTGTCAATTACTATGAGATTTACATGTTTTTTTAGTTAAATTACTAACAATAATAATAATTATTATAATTAATAAACAATTTATATAAACATTTTGTTGTATATAAACAATTGAAAATTATTTTTAAATAAACAAACAATAACTTAATAATAATAATAATAACTATTATTTAAATGATTATATGAATGTATAAAATCAAAATTCAAACAAAATTCAATACATATAAAAAATACTGTCTATTATTAAATGGATTAATGAATTATATATAATATATAAATTTTATATTAATATTAAATAATTTAAAAATAAAAAATTATTACAAATTTAAGTTACATTTATAATAATATCAATAATTAAAAACTAATAATTACCGAAACTAACAAAACAAACAATATTTTACAAAATTTTTTATAATAATAATTATTATAAATAAATAACTAAAAATAAATATTAATTTTGTATTTTGTCGGTAATTATTTTTTAATAAATGGATAACTGTATAGACATAGAGTGTTATATATATATTCGGACTCTCTCTCTCTCTCTCTCTCTATCTCTCTTTCCTCTCTCTCTCTCTCTCTCTTTCCTCTCTCTCTCTCTCTCTATCATTAAATAACCGAAACTATAAACAAAACCTAAACAACACTCTAGTTTGGGGATAACATACACAATAAAAAAAACAACCCTTTCCTACGGTAAGGTTGGCCGAGACTTATCTCTCTCTCTCTCTCTCTCTCTCACTCGCGGTCTCACAGAAGCCGCAAATCGCCGGACACCGAGTCAACCGTATCGGTACTACCGTACAGACAGAGGACAGTCGTAGAGCCGGCATTGACCTGTGTTTTACCCGCATCCTGGACCAGATATGTTGGTAAACCCGAACTCAAGGCCCGTTTTTCCAGTTCGACCAGATGTTGAGTGGATTCGCCTTTGAGTACAATCTTGGTTTCGCCAAACTCTGACCATCGGATTAAGGATACACCGAACTTGGGTTCGTCCTGTAGGAGTAGCCCATGCATACCGAGTGCTGCATGAGCTACCTGTGCAGCAATTTTGCCGACACCCATCTGTAGGGATGAGTTTACAATGAATACCATTTTGTAGACCTCTTGACCACCACCTCCTCCTCCTACACCTCCACCACCGGAGCCGATGGTAGTAGCAGTCCGTGAATCGCTGTCGGCAGCGGACGGAGCGCCCACTGGTTCGCCGCGTATACCGATTCCTCCTCGACTACCGGCGGCTGCGGCGGCACTGCTGGCAGTAGTAGTAGTAGCAGTAGGTGTGACCACAGTTTCGACACCCAATTCCAGTTCTAACGGTGTGTCCAAATCGTGAGTACCGCTTCTGTTGCCGTCAAATATCCAATTGGTGGCCAATTCTATCGATTGGTTATCCGTATAGTACAGTGCTTTTTTGGCCGCTACCGCACTGATACCCATATCGGTTAATTGGGTCATCAGTTCGGGGTTTGGCCGCCACGGTGTAGTAGTAGCCGCCGCCGCTGCTGCTGAAGCAGTGGTAGTAGTAGTACTTGTAGTCATATATGTATGTCCACCGCAAACACCCGGTTAGCAGTAGTAGTAGTAGTAGTAGTAGACTAGTTGCCCGGTAAGTATGGGTGATTGGGGGGGGGGGGGGTGGATGGGGTTGCGGGGGTTAGAGTAGACTATATGTGCCCTTATTAAATTGTGTTCCCACACACACACACACACACGTGTGGGGGTTTGGAGGGATGGCTTGGAGGGTGTGTGTGATTTATTTTTTAGTATGCACCTGCTCAAAAAAAAATTATATTAAAGGTATTAAATTTTGTTTAAAATAAATAATTTAATCAAGTTAGATTTTTTATTTTAATTAAAATTAGAAAACAATATATATATATATATTGAATAAATTTACCTGGATAATGTAGTTTTTATTATTGTATATTATTTAAAAATTTAATTTTTTTAAACCAGCTGGATACAATTAGTATACTAATTATATTATATTAATATAGTATATTAATGTATACAGGCAATAAGTAAATAATAATAATTTTAATAAAATTAAATTTTTATTAAAATTAATTTTTTATAAATAAATTAAGTAACATATGTTTGATATACACACAAACAACAAAATTTTTTTAACAAATAATTATGAGATGATTATAAATATTTTTTTTTTTTTAAATTGTTTTATTATTTTAAGTACTGCTTATTAAATACCGTATATAAAACAACAACAATATAATAATAAATACAATAAATTAAATGAAAAACTAGTCGATTGATGGCAACACTTAAAACCTAAACATCACATTTTTAAAGCACTGGTAGGTATTTAATACACTGTAGTACTGTATAATAGGTGGAGGTGTGTAAATAGCACTGGTATTATATAAGCATACATAGGAAACATTATAAATATATTGACATTTAAACTGTAAACTAAATTATAATAATACTTATATTGTGATTATAGTAATTGCTATAAAAAATATTTATAAAAATATGGTTATCCTATATAAGTGTCGGCCAAACCAAGCACTGGTAGTTACAGGAGGTATATGTCTCCACTATATATATATATATATTATCTAATGATTTATTTTGTTGCTAGCTAATTTATTATTTTAGCATGCTAAATTATTATTATTATTACTATTATAAATAGGTTGCCGTAATCGTAGGCCACCACGTGTTTCACTGGCCGGTCGTGTATTTGTTTGGCCATTAATTGAAACGGTTAGCCGGTAATGGTGTTTAAAAGTTAACTATATATATAGCACAGTTAGTTACTAACTAATAAACCCCACCCCCACACCCACCCATTTCACTATAGTATATCACTGTCACCTATAGTCGTGACCATTGAGACAGCACCCACCTATACCCAACAGGCCATACCAGTTACCGTTAGAGTTACGGCACTGATCAAAGTGGACATCATCGACGGTATCGGCGGCAGTGATGGCCAGCATCTGTTAGGCGGCAGCAAATCGGCGGATGAAATCAGACAACTGGTCAGTGAGATACTGGACGCACACGTGAGGTCAGCCGTCGGCGGGCACAGTGTCGAAGATTTATGTTTTAGACGCCACCAGTTCGGCGAATCGGTCAGACAGCGAGTGGCCCCGGATTTCAAACAGTTAGGATTTACCGTACAGTCGCTGATGGTTACCGATATCGGAGACGACAATAATGTCGGTTATATTAGATCGTTAGGTGAGCCGGTCATTGCACGCGTCAAATGTGAGGCCCGATTGGCCGATAGTCGAGCTAAACTACAGGCCATCAGTGCCGAGGCTGTCCAGCGGGAACAGTGCGCCCGTGATTACTATACCCGACTCACGAATGTCATTCAAGTGCACCGGGAGTTTGAGCTACGAAAAGCCGAATGCGAGGCCAAATTGATGGCCAGGCGAGCAATGGTCGACAGTGTCTATCGGTTGGTTAGGGCTAAACGGCAGCAACGGGTTGTTGCCGAGGAATGGGAGGTTTGTTTGTCGTGTAATTTACAGCATACCTGTGCTATATATATACAGTATATTAACTATTATTTTATTTATCTATATATAGTCTAAACTCATTGAAAAGGATATGGAGATCAAGCTATGGCAGCGAGAGTTGAGCCGAAAACAATGGGAACTGGAGTCGACTGTCCGTAAACAGGCCGAAGCCGATAAACTGCTGACGGAAACTATGGCCGCCAGCCGTAGTAATGCTATTATACGGGTTGCCGAAGCAACGGCCAGTGCACTCCAGGTGCTTACCGATGCCCACAATCGCAGGTCAGCTGCTATGGCCAACACTGTTACCACTACTAGTACTACTACAGGTGCTACTAAACAACTGGTTGTCCACAAAACCATATACTCAACAATAATTAGATGGCTATCAATGATGGTGTGTCTATTGTCGACAATTTTTATGTCCAATTTTTTTTCGGCTACTATTTGTTTGCTAACAGCAACTGTGCCGATGAATACTAATACCGTCGATAGCACTGTTATGTCAAAACAATATACTACCGGTACTACTACTACTACTACCAGTGCAACATAAATGATATAACTTTTTTTTTGGTTAGATACCAGGTGCTATAAATATATATATATATATTATAATTATATATTATAAGTCTATTATAATAAACGGTTATATACTTTATATACGTAAATGTTATATATATATAAAAAAATTTAATTAACAAACAAATTGTTTGAAACGTTTATAATATTATTATTTTTTTTATTTAAAATCAAATTTTAATTTGAATATTATTATAATTAGATTTTGTTAAAGTTATAAACTTTTTTTTTAAAAAAATTTAATAACTTATTGTGTAATACAATTTATTATTGCATTACAATTTTTTTTTTACAAAAAACAATACAATAATTTAGACCAGAAAATAGTATATTATATAAAAATAATTTTATATATTAAAAAAAACATTTCCTATTTTTTATAAAATAAATGTTTAAAATTAATATTTCATATTAGATAAACATAAGTTATTAGAGTTATATAATTTTATGTAATAATTATAATTTACATACTATTACTTATAATCTAATTATTACATCAAATATATATATATATATATAGAGAGAGAGAGAGTTATGTTTAAAAAATTAAATTAGCTGATGTTGTTTTTTTAAAATTTATAACTTAAACCTAAATTATTGAAATTAATTAAAAAAAATACCAATAATAATAATAATAATTTTTATTTTAATGAGATCCCAATATTATTGTACTTTAATTCAGGTAATATTATAATATGCTAATTGTATGTGTATGTGTATGTGTATGTGTATGTGTATGTGTATGTGTATGTGTATGTGTATGTGTATGTGTATGTGTATGTGTATGTGTATGTGTATGTGTATGTGTATGTGTATGTGTATGTGTATGTGTATGTGTATGTGTATGTGTATGTGTATGTGTATGTGTATGTGTATGTGTATGTGTATGTGTATGTGTATGTGTATCTATGTGTGTATAATCAAGTGTAATACATCTATTGATGTGTAGGGATAGGGATGAATAATGTTAACCGCACACTCATAATAATTAACAGTATATACGATGACAATGATGTGTTGAAGCTTAGGTGGGGTGGGTGTGTGTGTGGTTGTCTTTATGCTGATCTACCGGTGCTGTCGCCGACCACACTATCAGTTTGTTTGTCGGTGTGGTTGTGGTGGCCATGAAATCCATTCATACAGGTATTGCCGCCCAGTGTGCCATACATTTGGCTAAACGCTTGCGATGGCAATAATCTATATATATATTTAATTAATAAAATAATAATAATAATAATAAATTAAATATAATATTTTAAAAATAAATTTATATATATCATATTGTTTAAAAAAAATTAATACAAGTCAATAAAACTTAATGATTTTATTATACAAAATAAATTAAATAATAATAATAATAATAATAACAAAATTATAGCTAAACTTACTTAATACTAATTATTATTTTAAAAATGTAATATAAAAATAAATAAATAAATATAATATACATGTATTATTATTTATAGTAGAAATTTGTTTTTTTTTTTAAAAATAGATAAATAATTATAATAATAATAAATATTTGTTATCATTAATTAGATACTGTACATAAAAAATTATAACATTGCTAATTAATAGTTATTATTTTATATATATATATATATATATACAATATATTTTAGTTAATTTAGTATAATTATACACTAGTTGGGTGCGGACAGTTAGGTTTTTTTTTAGGTGGTGGTAGTGATTGTGGTGATGATGATGATGATTATGACAGTATTAATAGTGTATATATGTATGGTTAGGATGCGTGCAATTTGGGTGTGTCTATGATTATCCATTTATTACATTATTGTTATTATTATTATATTTTGTTATTTATTGAATAGAAAGATATTATTAATAATAATAATAATCTTAATAAAACAGATTTTTTATTATTATTATTATTATAAATTTATTAATTATTAATTCACACTCAATAAACCACACAATTTATATACAGTGTATATATAATACATTATAATATTATATATAGATTTAATAATAATAATAATAATAATAAATTTATTGTTCAAAACTAATATTTTGTTTTATGATTATTTTAATACTTTAATATTATTATTATTATTTTAATATTATTATTATTGGTATTATTATTACTCTATAGCTTTACAAATAACTATTATTTTTTTAGACAAATAGATAGATAGATAAAGATTTAATATAAAAATTATTTATATATGATATATATATATATATATTTAATAAAAATATTTTTTTGCTTAAAGTTTATGATTAGAGTAGAAAAATATTATTTTATTATATTATTATTTTTATTATTCACTGTATTATTAAATGAATATATTGTGTGATATAAACCATTAAAACTAAATCAAATAAAAATATAATATAATAATAATCTCTACGACTAAAATCGTAAGCTTTTTTTCAAAACAATTATTATTATTATTATTATTTTTGAAATAGTGATTATGGTTAGTATAATAATTATCTATAATAATAATAATAATAATAAGATGCTTAAAAAAATTTATTAATTGTTATTACAATTGTTTCACAACTATTAAACCATTAAAACAAATTATAGTAATAATAATAATATTTAAAATACATTATTAATGTATATATTTTATTTATTTTTTAAAAAAAATATTTATATTAAATTTATTGGATAATTGCATTTATTAAAATTTTATTATATTAAAAAAACTACTTATTATTATTATTTGTATTAGTATTAAAAAATCACAATAATATTAAATTATTTTTTCTCAAAAAAAAACTAATAACTTACCTAGTTAATTTTAACATGATAATAATTGATATTACATATTATATATATATATTATTTATTTAATTTAAATATTTATTTTCGCTTAAAACCATATACTAAACCATTTTATAATATAATTTATTTTATTTACTTTATATACTATATTTTATATTGCATTACTATATTTCATGACATATCAATAGATATAGTGTCTAAAAAAAAATATTTAAATATTAATATATACTGATATATATATTTATATCAATTGAAACATTGTTAAAAAATATTGTTGACATTTTTGTTTCCCAGTAAAAAATAAAATATATATTAAAATATTGATAATATTGAACTGACACATGATATTCAAATATATATTTATATATTATTTTTATTATTATTATTATTAAATTCAATTTTTTTTCCATAATATAATATACAGTGTTCAACATAAACATTACATACATTTTTATTTTGTTATATATATATAGTTTTATGATATATTCAATATAAAATAATCTAATATTATATGTATATTACTGTACTATATGTTAATATTTAAAATTTATAAAATAAAATGTCAAATAAATTTTCAATCACACTTTGAATGTCAACATAAAATATTAATATATATTTCAATATATATATAAAATAAATTAAATTTTTAGCTGCAAAATTTTTATATATATACTATACATGTATAGTAAAAATTCTAGTAAATTATTAAATAATTATTAATAAACAAATTGATTATTGATTAAAATAAAAAAATTAAAACAAATCTAAAATAATTAAATATAAAAATAATAATAATAAGTAAAAAACATATTCTAATATAATGAGTATATACTGTATATATAAAAAAAATCTGATTATTTTGTTAAAAATATTGCTTAAAAATTAGCAATAATTGTTAGTAATTATATAAAAAATTGAGATTAATTTATATATACTTTATATATATTACTATTTATATATTAGCTTTTAATTAATTAATTAATTAATTTAATTATTTTATAATTTTCGGACACTATTATCATTGCAAATATCTATCGGACAAATCGGACGCTTTAGTTGTCTACTATTATTTGGTACTAAATTATTATCCAGGTCATCATCATCATCCCGATTATTGGCCATTAAATTATCGGTGGACGGCACCCGTCCCTTAAAATCGGTCATCGACACGTGCGTTGTCAATAGTAACTGTGCCTGATTGCTGCACGCGCGTGGTATTAACCTATTTATTTTGATATTTATGTGTGCGGGGTATATATGGGGGTGTATAGGATTAGGAGTTTGGGTAGTTATTAGTGTGGGTAAGTGTTATGGGATTTTTTTTGGGGTGGGGGTGGGGAGGGATTGGGATAAATAAATAAAAAATAATAATTAAATTAAATATAATAAAAAATATTAATCTACATAAATAACTTTTAAAAATATTTTAATTTTACCCTGCTCGATTAATAAAAACAAAACAAATATTGTTGTCATTGTCATAAAATTAATTTTTAAAAAAAAAAGTATTTATATATATTATATTATATTATTTATTGATAAATATTTTTATCTATTTTTTTTGTTATATATTGAATTATGATTGAATATATTGTTATCGACAAAAAAAAATTAAAATTGATTAGCATTTAAACAAAATCATAATAAATTTTTTTACATAAATATATATATATATATATATGTAAACTTTATTTAAATTTAATACATATAATATATCATCCATGTAATATCATGTTTTTTTTTATTTTAACATAAAATAATAATATTTAAATAACAATAACCATATATCAAAAATATCTAATCATTTATTGTTTTATTATTATTGTATTAAAGTATTATTTTAAATCAAAAAAATATATATTGATATACAGTATATACTGTATATAAATCGATAAAATAATAATATCAAATATGTATACTATATATATATATATATTATAGTATCAAATATAAAAAAAAAATGTTTCTCAATATATTTAACAACAACTTTATATTGAAAAATATATTTTTCAAAAATCACTTAAAATGTTGTCTAAAAACTATAAAATCTATATATGATTGCAAACAATATATATATATATAATATATTACTTACTTATATAATAAATAAACATTATATACTGTAGATATAGTTTATTATTAAAATTTAAACAAATATTTATTGTCAAAAATACTGTATATATATAAGTAACACATTTTTCAATAAAACAACTTTAATTTATAATTTTTTGAAACAAAAATTTTTGAAATTTCCTAAATATTTCTAAACTTAAATATTAATAAAATATTTTAATGTATTATTAATTGAATTAAAACAGTTTATAGATACTGTATTATACATAATATTATTAATATTATATAATAGTATATAACAGTATTATATCTTTTTAATTAATTTTTTTTATGTATATATATAAATATAATCTCATAATCTTAATACAGTATACTATATAAACAATACTAAAAATATGTTAAGCAATTATATTTGAATAAAATATATATTTATATATAAAACATATTATTTTTATTTAAATAGAAATATTAAATTCATAGATATTTTTAATATATTTACTGTATATTTATTATTTAAAAACTATTTGAATATTTTTTAGTTAATAATAATAATAATAATAAAAATACAATATTACTATTTACTGAAAAATTAAAAAAAAAGTTTTATACTATGTATAAATATTTTTTATTTAATATTTTTATTTAATTCAATTCAATTATTCAAAAGTTTTTAGAAATATTTTATTTTTAAAAAAAAATTATTTATTTATTTATTAAATATTTTATAAATAAAATGAACAGTTGACTAAAAGTTTTATGTAAATAATAAAATAATAAATCTCAATTTACATATAACAATATATATATATATAAATTATATCCCATGTTATATTATATAAATATATAATTTATATTTATTTTAGTAAATAAATTTAATAATAATTTTTAAATTTATATATAATTTATAGATTTATATAACTCTATAAAGTATTGAATTACGTATTAAAACATTTTTTTTAAAAAATCAAATGATTTATATAATCTTAAAAAAATAATTTCACTATTATATCACAATTTGAAATATCATTATAAATATCATAAATATATTTAAGTCTATTTGATTATAATAGTAAACTCTAATATCAATTAACAAATATATATAAATATATCAATTTATATAATGTGATATCATTTAATAATATTTTCAAAACATCAATTGTTAGATAAATTATATTATCATTTAATTCAATAACAATTATAATTATATAACTAATTTTGTTTTTCATTAAAAACAATTTTTTAATAACAATAGTGATTAAATTTGTTATCAAATTATATATATATTATATATCTATTAAATTTCATACAAAATAAAATACATTTTCTAATCATACAATTATTGTAACAAAAGTATAAAATTTGCTCAAAAAAAAACTTTATACTAAAGTGTTTTTATATATAAAACTTATAATATATATATATATATAATATTAGATTAATAGATAATATAAAAAAATAATATAACGTTTTCTTAATAGTCTCAAATAGACATGCAATGTATATATAGACAATATATATATATATATATATATATATATATATATATTAAATTGAATAACATTTTATCCATTATTATAAACTAAAAAAAACAAACAAAAACAATTACAATATACATTTTTAAAAATGTTTTTTATATAAAAAAATGTTTTATTATTTTGTTTTTTTATTTACTATTACTATTTTTTACTGACCATTACTACATGTGCTAGAAACAATGGACAACACAAACACATACATACACATACATACACATACATACACATACATACACATACATACACATACATACACACACATACATACACACACATACACACACATACACACACATACACACACATACACACACATACACACACATACACACACATACACACACATACACACACATACACATACATACACACACATACACACACATACACACACATACACACACATACACACACATACACACACATACACACACATACACACACATACACACACATACACACACATACACACACGTAGTTTTATTGCAATTTTTTGTGGATAATATATATATATATATATATATATATATATAAATTTTTATATAAAAGAGATATATATATATATAATAGGATATGTAAAATATGGCCACAATTTTTATTGTACTGTAAATTCAGGCAATTTATGTGAATGGCATAATCCATGGGATTTAGTCTCAACAACAAAACTAAAACTAAAAAATTTAAATATAAAAAAACTATTGATTAAAATAATACAGTATATATATCATATGTAATATATTTAACTGATTATATAATAATAATAATAATAATAATATAAAAATGTTTTCACAATTTTCTATCGGTATGTTGAAATCAATTTAATTAAATATATATATATATATAAATTGAATTAAAAATTGATTTATATATATATTATTACATATATATATTAATATATATATTTGTAATTTTTATTTTATTACTATTATTATCATTATCATCATTTTATTTGCTGATTGTTTTTTTTGTTTTTAATAAAAATTAGGACATTGATAATTTATTATTATTATATTTAATAAATTTTATATTGACCAAAAATAATAATAAATATTCAATTAATATATACTAGACTATTATACAGTACAATCCCATTATTGTTTAGTCCCCCAATGTTTGGATAATTTGTTAATATTGTATATATATATATATATATATATATATATATACAATATTAACAAATGTATTTTACCGGAAATTGTGTCACATTTTTTTGTGGGTGATATATATATATATATTGCGTATTTTTATTTGCAACATAAAAACAAATACTCATATAAAACCAGATAATGTGTCCCAAAGTTTAATATATATCACCAAAAAAAAATTGTAGAAACAATATATTTTTTTTATATGATAATCCATGCAATTATATGTAGGCATTGTATGTAATATAAAATTTATATGTATTTACTATATATATATATGTTTTTTAGACCACCACCACTACCAGCTATTTAGATCCATGAGCTTTATAATGCCAAACAAAATAAAAAAAGTTTATATATGTATAGATAAATATAATATATATATATAGATATATAAAATCTAATTTCAAGTAAAACACACGTAAACAATAATATCCGGATATATTTAAGTGGACACCAAAATAATAATAATAATAATAATAATAATATACCACCAAAACTATAACATATATATATATATATATATATATATATATTGGCTATAATATAAAAAACATTGTCTTATTATTATTATTATGTTTGTGTATATGTAATATCGTATTTATTTTATTTCTTTATATATATATATATTAAATTTATTTTGATCGGATATATATATACTGTATATATATATATCTCAAAATATATTCATTTTGAATGGCCTTTAAATTCAGTCATCGTTTTTGTGAAACCAAATGTGTTATTCAATGTAATAAATGAGGCTTTCGTTGGAAGTAAACTATAAAAAAGTTTTTTTTGTGTTATATATATATATATATTATATATATCTAAAACTTATAGTAAATAAAAAAAATATAGATAGATATAGAAATAATATATAAATAATATTAGATTAATAGATAATATGATATAAGAAAAATGCAATGTTTTTTTTATAATAGCCTCAAATAGACATGCAATGTATACATAGATATATAAATATCTCATTGTATTTATTATTATTTTTTAATATTAAGTTTTTAGTTACTAAACTATTTTATTTTTATTTTTTCAAGTCTATAATATTTTTTTATATATTAAAACAATTTTTTTTTTGAAAAAAATAAAGTTTAACTATATATATATAAAGTTACTAAAGTATTATATTATTATTTTTTAAAACAATACTATACAATGAGATAAATTATTACATGTATAACATGTGTGTTAATTAAATTAAAATGTTAGATATATTAATTTATTATTTAAATAAAAAACAAATAGTTAATTAATATTAATTTGTTTAATACAAAAGCATTTCACAAAAAGCGCAAACATAAGCCACACATATATGATATATGATATATATATATATATATATACTGTATATAAACAAATTATTTGGTCAATTAATCATATAATAATAATTATTATTATATTAGTTTTAATTATTAATATAAATTATATATCATATATATATAAAGTAATTAATTTTCATTATAAAGTTAGAAACATATTATTTTTTTAAAACTGTTTCTACAATTAAAATATAATAAATTATTGTAATAATTATAACTTGTATTATCTGATTATGAAATATTTTTATTATGAAAAATATATTAATAATTTAAAACATAAATTATTATACAGTTATATATTGTATAATAATTTATAGTTTTAAACAATAGTTTTAAATTGAAAATTATATTTAAGTAAATAAAAACTTTATTAAACTATAAAACAGTATTAGATTTGAAAACCAAAAAAAATAGTTTTTATTTAAATAGATATGTATTTAAAGTTAATGATATTTCAATGTTTTATAAACTATAAAAACTACTCATAAAACTTTATTTTTTAAGAGTTAAATTGATTTTATATTAGTTTTAAATTATATTAGTTTTTTATACCCCATAGTGTATATTACTATATATATTATATATATATATTAGGCATAAGTGATAGTTGATGTTTGGTGTAGAAAAAATAAATAAATGTTTTTTATATATATATAAAAAAAATTAACTATTTTTTTGTATGTGATATTCATATTAAATGAGTTATATATACCGTATATATATATATATACATCAGGGTTAAGCAAGGTTTTGGATTAGGGGGGGGGGGGGTAGACCGGGGTAAAATTTACAAAATTCTCAAAAAATCTTGGGGGGGGGGGGTATTGGGTGGGGTAAGATTTTTATTGCATTTTTAAACGGCAATTTTTTCAAAAATCCAAAATCAAGGGGGGGGGGGGGGGGGTCTAGAGAAAATTCCCTAAAAATTCCTTAAGTTCCCGAATATTCCCATGTAAATTCAATAAAATTCCCACAAGTTCCCGCATAAATTCCCGGGAAAATAGGTAAAATTTCCAAAAATATAAAAAAAAACTTAAAAAACTTAAAAATTAACAAAAATTTAAATTTTAACAAAAAATAAATATTTTTTAAAAAAATTTTTTAAAATTAATAAAAACTTAAATTTTAACAAAAAAAATAAAATAATGTATTTAAGATTTAAAAATAGTTGATAAAAGCATTAATGATACACTATGAGTTATTTTTAGTATTTTAATAATTTTTAACTTTTAACATAATTAATTTTTTAAACAATACTTAATGTTTATAGTTTGTTATATATTTTTATTTTTATACAAATACTGACTGAATACTACTTATTTAACTCAAATTTCGTTAAAGTTTAATTATATTGTGACGGGAAATAAGCGTTTACCCGTCAAATAGCTCTTTAAAATATACTTTAAAGAAACTATGCATAGGTTTTATATAGGGTTAAGACAATAGAGACTGGTTTGGGTACTAACTTGTTATTGAATCGTATGGTTTTTAAAATATACTTTAAAACAAAACCCTTTTTGAGAGTCGACTCTAGTTTTTAACGGAAGCTTTGTATCGGAACTCGGAAGGACTCGTCCGCAAAATTACGGAATTATAGCCCAACTCTGTTACACCTAAAGCTTGCACTTAACTAATAATAAGTAGTCAAATGTTTCAGTTTTAAACTCTAATTTTTATTCAAAATAAATAGCATATGTCGATAAAACACATGTATAATTAGTTACAGTATATTTTAACTATTTATAATTAATTAAGTTATTTTCGACTTATAATAATGTGTCAATTTACAATTTATATAATTCGATATAATATTAGGTAACTTATAGTTTATACAAAATTAGTCGAAAACAAATAGAACATAATCAAAATTAATAAATTTTTATAATTTAAATGGTTAATAATAGGCTTGCCACTACAAAGTATATTTTGTAGTGTGCAATTGGTAACGCTAGAGGAGCTGATGATGCCTAAATCATCACATTGGTTGGTAGGATAAAATTCCCACAAGTTCCCGCATAAATTCCCGGGAAAATAGTAAAATTTCCAAAAATATAAAAAAAACTTAAAAAACTTAAAAATTAACAAAAATTTAAATTTTAACAAAAAATAAATATTTTTTAAAAAAATTTTTTAAAATTAATAAAAACTTAAATTTTAACAAAAAAAATAAAATAATGTATTTAAGATTTAAAAATAGTTGATAAAAGCATTAATGATACACTATGAGTTATTTTTAGTATTTTAATAATTTTTAACTTTTAACATAATTAATTTTTTAAACAATACTTAATGTTAATAGTTTGTTATATATTTTTATTTTTATACAAATACTGACTGAATACTACTTATTTAACTCAAATTTCGTTAAAGTTTAATTATATTAAGTACAAAATTGAAAATATTTTTAAATTTTTTATTTAAAATTTAAAAATTATTAATAAAAACATAAGTATTTATTGTTTTATTAACTTCTTAAACTTATATTTAAATTGTAATATGATTACTCTTTTCAACAAATAGGTAATTTTTAATTTTTTAGTTTATTTTAATTAAAATAATGTTATTTTTTGATGACTTAACGTTATTTTAACTATTTTTAATCAATAATTAGATTTTTATAAATATTAAAAACATAAAAACACTTACTAAAATAGTATCAACTAAAATTAAAATTTTTATAAATTTCAAAAAAATTTTCGGCGCCGAAGGCGCCGAAATTTTAGGGAGGGGGGGTCATTTCTCCTCGTTTTTAAGCGACAATTTTTTCAATTTGGTCAAAAAGTCTGGGGGGGGTAAAATCCCAATTTCTCGATCTTAGGGGGGGGGGGGTATTTTGGCCTTACCCCCCCCCCCCCCCCCCTTACTTAACCCTGATATACATGTATATTAATATATAATATTTTTTGTATTATTATTAATGTATATAATATTCAATAATATATTTTTTTGCAAATTTTTTTAAAAACTATATGATAAACTTAACCAACAATAACAAAAAATTGACAAGTTAATATTATAAAATTTATTTATTATTTTATTATTATTGATTTTTATAAATTTAAAAAAACTTTAAGTTAAATATATTATCAAATAAAAAAAATTGGGTTTTCTAAGTATTAGTTTTCTATAAAATATATTTTTTTTGCATAATTGTAAAAAATTGATATAATTTTATATATTGAATAATATATATATATTTTTTTTTGATATCATAAATGTTATAACATGTAAAAGTTATTTAAAAAAAATAAAATTTAATTTTCACAAAAAATATACAGTTTTTTACTATTATTATTATCTTCAGTACTTTACTTACATTTTAAGTTTTATATAATTTTTTCAAAAAAAAAAATAATAAATTATGGGATACTTATAGCATTATAAATAGTTTTAAAAAATATATTATAATAATAAAAAACTTATTAACATATTTTTCATAATTTTCAGCTAAATCATCAAAAATATTACTATAAATTATTGTAATATTTATCTAATGTAATATAAATTTTTTGTTTATTAAAAAAAATTTGTTTACAATTTATCACTAGAAAATTATTTTCATTTTTCTAATAAAAAAAACTAAATTCACTTAAAAATTGTTATTTTGTTTATTTTTTACTACAGAAATAAAATGTATAAAAATATTATAAAAATTTATTATCATATTATATATCAAAGTGGAAAGTACTGTATATATATATACAGTATATATATATTAAGTATATAATGATATATAATAACAATTATTAATAATAATATTTGCAACATTACACTATAATTTACACACCATAAAATTGATATTTTAGTTGATAATATATTTTATATTATATTATATATATATATATACAGTATATTTGATACTTAATTTAATAATATTAAAATTACTGGAAAAATATGTTTTTCCAACAAAATTTTTCATTTAAAAATAACATTATATATATATATATATATATATATATATATCAAATAACACAACAACAACAACAAAATAATTTATAATAAAAAAAATCAATTTTCAAAACTATGTTAAATATGATATTATATACTGTATATTACATTTTTAACAAAATTATTTTTGTATATATATATATTTTTTGTATATAAAAAGTAAAAAAACATATTAAAGTAATTTTTAAATTTATATAAATATTTATATATTGATATATCAACAAAATTAAGATATTTTTTTCAAAGCGTTAATTAAGCGCAAAATTTTTTTTACTTTTATAGCAATAATAATAATAATAATAATAATTATTATTATTATTATTATTATAAGCGATACATAAATGCTTGACATTGCATAACAACATAACATATAACATAACATTTATATTGTAAATGATAGGCAAAGTTTGCGCACATATATTGCAACTAATAATAAGTTTTTATTATTATAATGACAACAATTTTGTGATTTATTTTTTTGCAAAAATATTTAGCAGCAAATAATTAGCGATAAAAGTGTTTTTTTAAATAATGTTTATATTATATATATATATATATATATATATAAAATCTAATTTTATTAATAATATTAGTTAATACATACGATTTCAAGCTCAACAATGTATAAAATAGTTTGGGTATAACCAGCACCTCCTGATTGGTTAGTATGGCCGACATTATCTCATCGGCCACGTAGGTGGGCTCCAGTATAGGTATTATACTGTATAAATAAAAATATAATAATTGTTATAATAACAAAAAATCTGAAAAAATATTAGACAAAAAAAACAAATACATCATTAGTAATAATTAGCTAAATAAAAATCTATAACACATTTATATAATATAGTTTTTTTTATCTAAAAAAAACTAAAATATAAATTTATCATTCAATTCAAACATGTTTTTCAAAATATATAGATAATTTTTATAGATATATATAATTTTTTTTTTTTGATATAAAACATATTAACATTTAATATAATATTAAATACGATTAGTACCGATAGTATTATTAGTTTTTATAATAATAAAAAAATAAATTGAAATCTGTATATATTTTTCACCCGCAATACTATATACTAAAATAAATATCAAACAAATAATTAACAAAAATAATGTTAAAATTTTTTTACTGATAATATATATAAAACATATCAACATTTAATATAATAATATTAAATACAATTAGAAAATACTGATTATTACTGATATTATAGTTGTTATTATAATAAAAAATAAATATTGAAATCTGTATATATTTTTCACCCCCAATACTATATACTAAAGTAAATATTAGTTCAAACAAATAATTTTTAAAAAATAATGTTAAAATTTTTTTTACTGATGATATATATAAAACATATTAACATTTAATATAATAATATTAAAATACTATTAAAATACTATTATTACTGATATTATTAGTTATTAAAAAATATTGAAATCTGTATATATTTTTCACCCCCAATACTACAGTATATATATATAATAATGTAAATATATTTAAACAAATAGTAATTTACAAAAATAATGTTAAAAAAAATTTATTTATTTATTTTGAGAGGACATACCTGGAGCTGACACCGTCAAACATACCAGTGTTGATAAAATAGGGACAAACAACTGTCGACTTAATACCCGTATAGCCGTCGCACTGGAGCTCCAGCCTCAGGGACTCGTCCAGACCTACGGCCGCAAATTTTGAGGCACAATAGTCGGTCAGACGGACAGTACCGCTTAGGCCGGCAACCGAGGCTACCGATACCAAGTGGCCGTAACCTTTGTTGTTGTTGTTGTTGCCGTTACGGGTGCTGGTCATCATATCGGGTAAAAACGCTTTGATTGTCTATACAAATCAAATACAAAAAAATTAATTAATTAATTAGTTTAATATAAATTATTTTTTTCCAAAATTATTATTATTATTAATAGTACTAGTATTTAATAATTGAAAATTAGATTTTAATAAATTTATTTTTATCTTTATTTATCAATTGTAAAAAATTAATTAATTAATTCCAATATGTAATAAATTAATTTAATTTTAATTTTTTTTATAGATTAAGTTAATTATTTTTTTTCCAAAATTATTATTTTTTTTGTCTATTTAAAGACAAATTTAGACAATTATTATTAGTAGTAGTAGTATTTAATAAATTAATTTTTATCTTTATTTATCAATAATAAAAATTAATAAATTAATTCAAATATGTAATAAATAATTTAATTTTTATAGATTAAGTTAATTATTTTTTTCCAAAATTATTTTTTTTCGTCTATTTAAATACAAATTTAGACAATTATTATTAGTAGTAGTAGTATTTAATAAATTTATTTTTATCTTTATTTATCAATAATAAAAATAATTAATTCAAATATGTAATAAAATAATTTAATTTTAAATTTTTTTATAAATTAAGTTAATAATTTTTGTCCAAAATAATTATTATTATTGAATAATTGAAAATTAGATTTTTTTAAAATTTATTTTTATCTTTATTTAATAAAATAATTTAAATTATAGTCTATGTGTGAAGTTTAATGTATTTTATTTTAAATATTTATATCTATGAATATATAAAATATTTTTATGTAAATTAAAAAAATAATAACTGTTACCCCACACATAATTAATACTGTATTTTTGTAATTTTATTTGTTTAACATATATATATATATATTGTAAGTATGAAATAGTAGTACTAAATAAGTATTAAGCAATTCAATAGCAAATATATAATAATAATAATAATAAATACTAAAAAATTTCAATAAAAAAAACTAATCTCCATAAATGCAAACTAAACTAAAATCATATTTTTTATTATTATTAATAAAATAAAAAGTTTACACATATTATTATGTAAATTATTTTTTTAAGCGAAAAAACAAAATTTCAAAAAAAATAAAAATAAATATATATTTCTAATGTAATATAAATTTATTTAGATTTTAAACAGTTTTTTTTGTTACTTATTATTATTATTATTTTGTGACGGGTCTTGAGTTGATCGATCCGTTTAGAAGCCAATATGTAGAGTTGACTCCGAGTGATGAGTGATGTTAGGCCGTCTAACGATACGATGAGTGTCCGATGAAATAATTACACACACATGTATATGAATAAATACTTTATTATTATTATGGGAAATACAGAGTACCGATTACTGTTGGTCCGACACGGTCAACAGCACATAGGATAGACTGTCTAGTGATTCAGTATATTGTGTACTATTGATACCTCTGTGAGTACATTACATAGTACTAATGTACTATGTGTTACTCGTGAGGGGCAGTACTACATACTGTATCGGCATACTGAGCCATAGGGGAGCTAGAGGGGTG